>NW_010325233.1:25814-39520 GCF_000700745.2 Antrostomus carolinensis | reverse complement strand
GGGGGGACACGGGACATGGGGGGCGGGGGATGTCAGGGAAATTGTGGGATCACTCAACATCTGAATGTCACATTAAACAACCACAATGAATAGCCCACCTTTTCAAATTAACTAGTGCAGATTCTTAAAAAAAAAAAATAATAAAAAAAAAAAATCACAGCTCAAGCTGCATGGCAACACCTCTTACAGCAGCAAAATGAAGTACGGTTCATACAGCTCTTAACTAAGGGGGGATCAGTTTTGCACCATTATATATCAAATAAGGATTCTAAGCCCCCACATTTTAGTTATTTTACTATCTTTATCCATTGCCAAAATTCCTGTTGGGTATGCTGGTTCTCACTTTGCAGTGGGCCTATAAGGATGAGGACCCAGGGTTAATCTCTCCAATTTGCAGCCTCCTTCAGTTAGAGGTTTTTCCAACACTGTAATACTCCACATACATCACTAGACCTTTCTGAGGCAAGCCTCACAACGTTTTTCAGTGTAGTAAACCAAGTCACAGAGAGGAATGACAATTAAGGGGATGAGCTGGCTAAGAGCCCAAGCTACTGCCACGGTGGGTACAGAGACATTAATTTACTCTGGGTATACACCAGGGTCAGGTGTGACAAGGTACCAGGTCTTGCATCACTTCCTGAGATTAATTTAATGTATTTCTGAAAGTTGGGAGGGATTTTTCTACCGAGAAGTTTGTGTTGTTACTAAAATAAAACTGCATGCTTTACAAAATGAGCACTTACGCTGGCAGAAAGCAATAAACCTTATAGATTGAGATGTTTTTCTCTGGCAAATACTACTTCTACTTGCCAATGAAGTGTATTTTAGTCAACACGAAAGCTAAAAGATATTTTTCACTTTTGTTGTTTTCTCATTTGGAGAATTTTCCAAAGACCAATTGGAGAAACTGCTAGTTGGTAAATATTTTATGTTCAGAGCATATGTTATAACAGATACAAACAAAAATATACATTAAAGAGGAACTGACATTAATAGCTAGTTAGTTATTTTGCTGCTTGAAGTGGTGTTTCATCGACTGTAATGTCAAAATTTCTGCACACATCTCCAGTGATGAAAAGTTTTGGGTGCCATTTTAGAGTGCAGGAGGGTGCAATAGATACCACCGCAGAGCACCACAGCTGGCTTCCTAACTAAGCTCACCTATTCTGCTTAAGTTTCTTACAAAATATAATTACAAGAAAGAAATTTTGATAAATAAACCTTAGTATTCAACATTTGTGCTCCATTTTGTAAAGCAGACTAAGTATTAATAACATTTCACATGTCCCAACTCCCCAATTAATTGTCCTACATGACAAGACTGACTGTCCTCTGTAATTCACAGATATAAGTACAATTTTAAAAATTTTATTAAATACTCTGAAAATCCTCACACAGGTCTCCTACCAAAAGCAGGAAGGAAATGAACACACCAACAGACCTAAACCTTGACCAAACCTCCCAAAATGGCTCAGACAGTAGAACTTGTGGTGTTTAAAAAGCTCACATAAAAACTGCATACTTGTAAAGTAGAAAAAGGCACATATATGCTCTTGCACTGATGTGTTTAACAATATTCCTTGCCTAAACAAGTTGTCCCTACCTTGGCTTCTCCTAAATAAAATCGTGATGGGCATTTGTGAGAAAGAAAAGAAGGGTATCTGTTTTGAGCCTGCTTTGAATTTGGGCCTTACTTCTTTCTCTCCCTCTTTCCTTTGAGTCCTTATCTTTACTCCCATGTGAACATCAATGAGTCCCGCTGCACCAGCAATTGGAGCCCCACTTCTAAGGTGCTTCAAGAGCTGCCTCCTCTGACAGCACAACAAGGAAAAGGAAGAATAGAAACAAACAAAACTCTGACATCCTGCTTGCATTTACTGACCGGCATGTTCTCAAGGAAATTTAAAAAAAAAAAAAGTCAAGATACTGGAACAATGTGGCCCTTGTTTTGGTATCTGTGCCAGGAGAGAAAAGCTCCAATGAAGCGCTCTCCATTGCTTCTAGTCCCATTAGAAAAAGACCTCAAAAATACTCCTAAGCACCTTGCTCTCCACAACTAACACCATGGCAAAGACCTTCTGGTCTTCTGAAGAGGGCACACTGACTGCAGGCAAAACATTGTTCATGATGAAAAACACTGCCAGGGAGAACTGATCTGAGGTTTCCAAATTCTTCTGCTCTTTCAGTCACACCATGGGGATCAGTCTCATGACTGTTTTGGTTTCACAGGGAAGTTCTCACTAGCCCTTCTGAAAAATACAATGACAAAATAAAGTAAGGTTACATAGCAAAGGGCAGATCGCACTGGTATGGAAGCCACATGCTAAAGGAAACCCCCAGATTTCAGTAACAGACACCAGAAAATAGAATTTCAGAGAATATGTAGGATCTCAAAGTTATGCTTATAGTTTTCTCCAATTGGACCCATTCAGTTTATCATTTTGTTTCTGTCTACAGCTAAGAGACCAGCAGAAAATTTCCACACTGTTGTTTCTCAGACCCAAAACCAGGACTCTGGGCATAAGCACTAATTAAAGAAAACATCTTTCAGCTTCCTGGAGAAATCTGTAAGCATTGTAAGTGCCTCGGGCTTGCTAAGTTAGATGAACGCTGAGACAATGATATTTTCACATGGATCCCCACTCTCTTGCTTTTCCGCGGTAATGAAAGCAGTGAGAATTCAGGTGGGGATGCACCCACAAATCAAGTCCTGACATTTCTTCTTCTGGCTGGTGACAAGCAGCCCCACAAAAAGAAGAGGCAGTATCTGTCAGGAAAACTGAGTCAGCTTTTCTTTTTATAAGGTTATTTGTCACTCTTCAGTGCATTCAAAAAATTTATTAGTAAGTGGAAGTTATTTGATAAAAAGTGCTAATTCAGTTGATCCAAGCATATTCCACTACTAGCATGCAGCACTTGCAGATGCAAACCTGAGAGCCCGAGCAGTCTTTTTTCCCTCCCTCTTAAAAGGAAGGAAAAATACTTTCTCTGTTTAAGAGGAGGTATTTTAAATTGGGACTCCTTATTTCTTTGATGGTTTCAGCAGCTAGGAGCTGGTGGGGCACAGCTCCTTCTGCTGAAGACCAGCACTCCCACAAGCCTGCCACGTGCTGCCCTGCCGGGCACTAAAAGCGAGATATGAGAAAGGGAAAATTTACCATGTAAGAATTCTGGAAGTTTTCCCCAAGGCTGGTGTTTCCTGCTCTTAATTTGCAGGCAGGGAAGAGGACAGGATCATGGGTGGCAAAAGCTTTTCTGTTGAAACAGGTTTTTTTTACCAAACCTGCTGTCTGCTGCACTGGGCTCTCCCTATAGTGAGCTGTCTCCATACTGTCTCACAGACAGTATTTCACTGGCCTCAGTATGACCACCCAGATTTAATGGCTATGGTGAGGGACCCTGTGGAAGCATGTGGGAAACAAAGGTTGGTGCATATGTTGAAGACATACTGATGGCCTACACCTCTTCCAGAGTAAAAAAAAAAAAAAAAGTAAAATAAATAAATTTTAAAGAGAGAGAGAATATGCCCTTTGAGATAAAATGGATGATTGTACTTCCAGAGATTGATGACACTTGTAAAGAGAGAAAGCTCAGTGTATGAAGCAAGTGCCATAAATAAAGGGACAGATAAAATTTTCCTCTGACAGTAGAGAAGTACAGAAATGAATACAATTTTGTAGCTCCACATCCCTTGGCTCCTCAAGGAATCATTCACCAGAAGGTGACCAAGAAAAGCAAACCTGCTGTTGGCAGGCTAAGGTCAGAATAAAAGGTCTGCACCTCTAAAAGAAAAAGCTTAGATGTCTGCAATAAAAAAAAAAAAGAAAGCAGTGACTGTAGACAGCCTATCTCCAGGTCTGCTGTGCATGGGCCTGCCAAAACCAGCAATATTTCATGTCAAGAAACTCCTATTTGCTGCTACCTTGTGAGGCTTTTGTGCCAAGGGAAGGGCAGACACAGCTCAGAGGAGGGAGTGTGGAAAATCACAGCTCTGTCCAGGGCATGGAAGTGATGTTGGTCAAATTCAACAGCTCAGTCTCAATTTCAGCCACAGGAACTTGCTCAATATTTGGACAAGACTCAGAAAATGAGATTGGTTATGAACCTAGCAGGAAGAGGCCCATATTACACTTCTCCCAGTGAGATGCGCAAGGCACTTTTAGAGCACTACAAAGGAGATACACAGGTTGAAGCCAAGACTGCGCATATGCAAATACAGAATAAAATGCTAACCAACAGACCCTACAGAAGAGAAGAGGAAAAAAATATGGTCACTCCTGCCTTGCCTGGGCTTGCTGTCAGAAAAACCAGTCACACAGGACAAGGTCTTTTTTCCTGGAGTAAGGAAGAGCAGATGACTGCATGCTGGAGGAGCCTAGGATAGGAAGGATTCATTCTTGGTCAGTGCCACTCTCCTCCCTCTAAACTAAGTGACACAGAAGACGGAGAGCCTGGCTTCAATTAAGAGAAGTAGAAGCTAATCCAGATGCTGAAAAGACTAACAAAGGGTTTTATTTCTAAGAATGTCCTTTTTTAACGCATTTCTCAAGTTTATCTTTTTGCACTATGGTTGCATTGTTACAATTCTATTTTATAAGCACTCATATTTTTTTTTTATAAAAATAAGCAATAAAAGCAACTTGGAGCAACCTGAGATATAGCAAGGGCTTCATTCAGAGCAACCCCACCTCCTTTCCTTTTTCTCTGAAAAGTGGAAAACAAAAACGCTGAACTTTCAAATGGATTTCACTTGATGGATATATCGATGTGATGATCAAACAGGGTAAGATTTTTTTTAATAATAAAAGCTGTTTTAACTCAGCATATCATTAGTAATTCCTTGATTTATTTTCTTCATCTTCAACAGACATTTTTACTCTGATGGTGGCGGTGATGACTGATGTCTTTCCAAAACACTCAAACAGAAGACATAAGGAAGTAATTTTCAAAGAAAATCAAAGCAACCTAAAACAAGGAATACATGTATCTGATAATAACGCCTCAAAAAAAGACTTCTGAAATGTGGCATGCAAACCGCAGTGGTTCCCTGGTAGAGATGGCATCAGCTTCTCTGCACTGAGAAGTTACATGCACTGTGCACACAGAAGCTCGTTGAATTTTTGCAGACACATCCTCTGACCTCACACTGCTCCATTTTTCTTTCAGAGAATCACAGAATGACAGAATGGTTGAGGTTGGAAGGGACCTCTGAAAGTCATCTAGTCCAACCACCCTGCTCAAGCAGGGACTCCTACAGCACATGGACCAGGACTTTGTCCAGATGGATTTGAATATCTCTAGGGAGGGAGATTCCACAACCTCTCTGGGCAGCCTGTCCCAGTGCTCAGTCACCCTCCCAGTAAAGAAGTTCTTCCTCATGTTCAGGTGGAACTTCCTGTGCTGCAGTTTATGCCTGTTGCATCTTGTCCTATTGTTGGGCACCAATGAGAAGAGTCTGGCCTCGTCCTCTAGATACTCTCCCTTTAGATATTTATAAACATTAATCAGATCCCCTCTCAGTTTCCTTCTCCAAGTTGAAGAGACCCAGCTCCCTCAGCCTTTCCTCATATGAAAGGTACTCCAGTCCTTTAATCATCTTAGTAGCCCTTCACTGGACATGTTCCAGCAGTTCCATGTTCCTCTTGAACTGAGGAGCCCAGAACTGGACACAGGACTCCAGATGTGGCCTCACCAGGGCAGAGTAGAGGGGAAGGAGAACCTTTCTAGACCTGCTGGCAACACTCTTCCTAATACAACCCAGTATACCATTGGCCTTCACGGCCACAAGAGCACACTGCTGGCTCATATTTAACTTGTTGTCCAGGACTGCCAGGTTCTTCTCCACAGGGCTGCTTTCCAGGAGGTCAGCCCCCAACCTGGACTGGTGCCTGGGGTTATTCCTTCCCATATGCAGGACCCTTTATACCACCTTTCACCTGTGCATTTCTGCAGACCATCAAGGCTATGAAGACACTGCCACCACTACACACTTCAAACAAGGCTGAAAGGGAATTCCACAATAACGAGCTCATACTACTGCTTTGTGCTCTACAACACCGTAACATACTGTTCCAGTGACAAGATGATGCTTTGATGGGGTTTTAGATTTAAAATATTCATCCTTGAAGACTTTTACATACCAATCTGCTAAGTTGTGCTTAAAATCAAGTGCTAACAACACAGTGCCCATGGACACACATGCCTTAAACAGCAACAGGTAGACACAAGAATCCAAAAGCAACTAACTTTTTTTTTTTTTTTTTTTTTTTTAAGTACTGATAAATTAGCCCATCATCATGTCCCCGTGTTTTAGACAGGACAGTGGCAGCCTGACACTTCACACGAAAGCTGTATCAGTGATGTCTAGTGCTCTGAACAGGAAGGGGTATTCCAACCTCAAAACATGCAATAAAGAGAAAAGAAAATTAAAGCAGTCTTCAAATTGCCTGAAAATTACTCATTCTCTCTCTGACTGGGGTGATTTCTTTGATGAGTGTAGAGCAAACACCGGCTTTTTCAGGTGTTACCACTACACAGTAATACTTATGACCCAGATGTCCTTATAACCACAAGTCTTAAACCACCAGATTCAGCCAAAGCTGAGAGGAGCAACATCTTTTAGCCTTTTTTCCCCTATACAACTAAGACCAGTGATATTGCAAATGTTTTAACCTAACTACATCAAACAAAACATTTCAAGTGATGTTCAGTATGTTTTAATGACCTTTTGATTTTCAGCAGACTAGCCATACTCAAAATACAAATGGGCTTCACACAGAGAACAAGGTCATGGACTAAAGAGACACTACAAATTCAGAAGAAAAAAACAAAATTATGTTTTCTGCACTAGAGCCTAGGGAAATGGAGTCAGAAAATAAACTCTTCACTTCAAAACTGAATTTTACTGTTACTGGTACAGTAAAAACAGCTATTACACCATGTACCACTGGCACATGACCCTGCAAATAAAGACAACAGAATAATCCTTTTTCCAGCAGCCATGCCAACCAGTTTACAAAAAACTGATGCTAGCTCCCTTCCCGAAATGTGCTCACTGATTCAGTGTTTTGAAAATGCGAAACATCATATAAAAATTAGCCACTTATTTATGACTCAGGTTCCTGGTTAGTGTTGCTGTCTGGTCAACTGCGAGTTTTACTGCTGTTCTAAAAGTCCTCTTCCAGTAAGCAATACCTCTACCAGTCGTTGTTAGCCTGTACTTAGGAACCACTATATTTCTGTGTATCATTCCAATATTGATAATAAATAATCAAGTCACCTTTTGATTACCCAGAGAATAAACCAATGTTTCCAGGGATACTGGCAGAACAGCACAGGAGCGATGCCTCTTCCTTTGCACTATGAGGTTGCTTCGCTCATGTTTTTCATAGAATCCTAGAATGTTGTGAGCTGGAAGGGACCCACAAGGATCATCCAGTCCAACTCCTGGCCCTGCACAGGACAATCCCAACATTCAGACCATGTGTCTGAGGGCCTTGGCCAAATGCTTCTGGAATATGGTCAGGCTTGGGGCCATGACCACCTCCCTGGGGAGCCTGGTCCAGTGCTCCACCACCCTCTGCCTCAAGAACCTTTTCCTCATGGCCAACCTCACCCTCCCCTGCCACATCTTCCTGCCATTTCCTCTGCTCCTGGCATTGGTGGCCAGAGAGATCAGTGCCTGCCCCTCCTCTTCCCCTTGGGAGGAAGTTCTAGACTGCGATGAGATCTCCTCTCAGTCTCCTCTTCTCCAGGCTGAACAAACCAAGCGCACAGCTCTTCCATTATTGCTGCCAGGACTTATTCATCATCTGTTTAATATCTCTTTGGGAAGAGATGTCTTTCAGATCAAGTCCCTGCAGGGACCCCTAACGAAAACAAACCCACAGCACTTCAGCATGACATGTCCTCTGCAGCGAGACCTAACGCCGGGTTTTAAAGGACACAGATTGTACCGAGTCACACAGGGCCACGGGCCAGCAGTGGCAGATGGGTTAAACTAGAGAAAAAGCAGCAAGAGGAAAATAAACTAAATGAAACTTACTGACCATCTTCTCTTCCATATCCCAAGCTTCACCAACGACCATGTCAGAAAGTTTCTCACCATTCTGACAAGGGCTCTCAAGTCACCACAACAATAAGCCATTTGTATCATTTGTATCTTAATATTTGTCTAATTTGGTATTACATAATTTTCATTTAGTGTCATATATACTACAGGTGCTGCATTCAATAGACTTACAACTTAGGCAAAAAAGGGATACTGATAAATAGGTGAATTTCCTTTAGGACATACAGAATAAGTTCTCAAGCACTCATTAAATGTATGCACCCTATATTCACAAGGTTTTATAGTATGCACAGCTCCCACTCATTGTTTTGAACTTAAATTGGGCTTGAACCAGACTCTTTCACTTAAACTTTTGAGTTTTGCAAAGCTCAGAACAATAACATTCAGATTCGAACCAAATCCCTAAGGTTAAGTTGACCCTTCAATTTTTGACTGCATGCATAAACAAGATTAGAGGTTTTCCAGTCCCAGATCTGCCTACCTTGTCAGCTTCTTAAAAACAAGAAAACAAAACAGCACAACACCCCATCGCAATATATAATCAAGGCAGCAGCAACCAAAGATGTTACAGGCATGTGATGCACACAAATCCCTCCCTGCTAAGGCCATCCCTGTACAAGGATACCATAGAGAAAAGAGAAAACTCAAAACTCGGAATGACTGGACAAAAAAGAAGAGTTCGCATCTAGATGGTACTACCCGACTCCTGTCCTGTGATCCCTGGTACAGCAACAAACAGAGCATGTTCCAGCCCGTGCTCTTTCCTAGCAGTGTTTTACATGAATGACTCATCTCTACAAATGATAATGGAGGTAATTGCTCCAAAAGTATTCTGCAGCATGTAATAACAGCAGGTAACTTCATAAAAAATTACCCATTGTTTCAAAGCAACCATTTTGCACTTAAATTGGAAGAAATCCAAAATCCCTGGTGTTGCTTGCAGCACGAAGGTCTCTTCAGCCGAGCTGTGACAGCTGGCATATTACAGGCTTTGATACAGTGCAGGATCCTCTTCATCTCAATGTGCGGGGCTTCAAAGGAGACAATACGTACCTCAAAGTCTTTATGGGGGGTGTCAAGCAGCCCCTTTACTGGCCGCTGTATGACAAAAGCTGAGGAGCCATTGCAGAAGAGGGTAACAGGGAAGGCGCAGACGACGTTGATTTGAAAAGCAATTTAAAAATCTTTACAATTTTCAATTCTCACCCACTATGCCGGTTATCTCACATATTCTATTGTAAGGTTAATTGCCTGCCAAATGGCCACTGTGAAGACCTAGGGAGTCGAAATAATTTACCTAGAAACTGATGTTCGTGTTCTTCAGCTGGCACCAGAGTTCTGTGCATTTATAAAAAGCATTCTTAAAACACAACAGCTACCCTTCAGCTTCAAGAAAATAAACATGCCAGTCTTTGCCGTTAAGCCAAACCAAGCTTTCAAGGATGTAAGCAAGAAAACACCTCATGCTCCAATGCAGGCACAGGGTTTGGCAGGAAGTCTACTTCAGCTTCCCAAAGGAAAGCCCATCCCACCCTCTGCCAGATAGCACAGGGAAGGATGGCAAGAGCCAGCCAGAGATTCGTGAAACTGAATCCAAAGGCCGGTGAAGCCTGAGGAAAACACCAACGCAGCCTTAAGGTGAAATTGGAAATGAAAAAGTTACCCTAAGCAAACAATGGTGCCTGCGTTCCCCTCCTTGCTTCACTGGAAGACCACTTTAATTTTGGTTCTTGAGTTCATCCAGTCATTTTTCCTCTTGAATCTGTCCTCCAAATCACACAGCTGCTACTTAAACTTGCCCTAAGGCTAATTTACCACTAGGTGAGGCTGAATGAAATGGCAAATCTCTATAGGATAGAGTCTCTATTTGACTAATCCTCCCCCTTGTCCCCAGCCTCTGGCTTGCCAGGGAGGATGTTAACACAGCCCCCTCCCAGTGCCAAAAAAAAGGCTGCAGGGTCCTCCAGTATTTGGGGAAACCATAGGATGGGCACACCTGAAGAGGAAGTTGCTCAACCTCAGTATATCATCACTCTGAGACTGGCATCTTTCCTGCTGGGGACGAGAAACACGAGACTACAGACCTGAGCTAATGCAGTCATTTCACACCTGGGGAGAATGACAGCCTCAAAAATTGTGCATGAATGTCTACAGCAAACATGTACACATTACTCCGTATTCTTATCTGGAAAGAGAAAAAAAAAAGGTCAAAATTGAGTCTTGCCTTCCAATCTGTGTCCTTCTCTGAAAATAAAATCTTCCACTCTCAATAGGACATGGTCTGAAGAAAACCAGCTCTGACATGCACAGCCCTTATACCTGCCCTCTTCATGGCCAGATAGCACCTCATAGGCAGGAATCTCCATCCTCCACCCTCCCACTCATAGTGACAAACTCATGAGCACGCCGATATAGCCAAGAACTTTATGACCCCCTTGAGTGGGCTAATAGGAAATTTGGGGAAAACTAATGGAAAGAGAATATACATTGACTAAGGTAGGAGAGCAAACTAATATAAGAGATGCTAACACAGGTATTAGACCACCATCAACCAACAAACCATAGAAAGCCTTATTATTTGATGCTTAAAGCAGAAAACATACAATAAATTCTCAGGAGGAGGAGATATGAGTTAAAGGTTTTCCAAAACCACTTGCTACTCTTCTTTTTAATAACAGAATATGATTTGACTGACAAAAAATAATTAAGGTACTGTCAAGGAGGCTACTTAAGTTGATACATCATCTGTTTAAAGGCAATTCACCCACTGCTGCCAAGCAGAAAGCTCAGACATAAAAAAGTAGCAGTTACAAAGCCCAGAGTCTCACAGATTGCCCTCATTAATGCTTTGGGTAAGCACTGTCCTCAGCAGATTTTTTTTGCTCTCTCAATGAGAAAATCAGATAAAACCATTTCCTGGTACAAGCCCTCACACAATCCAACTACTCTGGGACCTCTTCTGGAGTATTTCTCCTTCCAGGTGGATCTGAGCTAGCCTTTTCTTTAGGGAAACAGAAAAGCTGGCAATGAGAGAAGTCAACAGTCCTGAGAAGTTGGACTTTACCAGGTGCCCATCATCCCAACTGTTCTGCTGGTGGTGTCTAGGGTCGAGTCGCAACACGAGGAAAAACACTGATTATCATCTCCATTGCACTCGCAGGACTGACACACACAAATTCCCCGGACTGTAATCAATCTGGCCTGCAGTACATTTTCTGCTACCGCCAGGCCATCCTCCTTCCTTGTCACTTCATTAGCTGCATGGTGGCCTGCAAAAGTCACACAGGAGTAGGGGGCACACAGGTTTCCGGCTGTCAGTGGCAGTGGATAAATGAGTGTTACATTCACTACGGCAGAAGCAGAGGGTTTCAGCAGACATGCACTAACATCCCTTAGATGCTGCTCGAACTGAAATGATTCATCAGCCTTACTGGGCAGGCCATCAACACAGGACCTTGCCCTGCGACAAAGATAAAGAACCCGTGAGATGAGATTTAATTTGCTCATGGAAGAAATGCTACCTTCAAAACAATAAACAGTTATTTCCAATATCCACTGCTACTGCAGAAATAAAATCCAGAATTGAGCATGGAAACAAGAAGTGGCTCTTTCTTACCCATAAGGGTAAGCTAATAAGACCCTGATGGACGAAACTAGAGATGCCTCTGTTGAGCTCACACTTGACGTCCCAAACTCATGCAGCCAGCTTGGTGATAAGTGCCAGAGGAAGGAGGTGAAGGAGAAATGTACCCTTCCAAGTTGTGGGCATGGCAACAACACTCCTACGTGAAAATGCCCTCAGTATAAGCTGCTGAGAAGGGTTTGTATTAGCCATTTTGCGAGAGTCATGAAGTAAGACCTGAAAAAGCAACTGCCATCTGTTGTACCTCCAACTTCTACAGTGTTTAAGATTATTTTTTCTTTACCTTAAATATATATGAATGTACACACACTATCTCCTTATTTAGTGAAAATAACTCAGTGATACACAAACAAGCCCACGACAACAGACATGAGTGCACTCTCACTCGCACAACAGACATGAGTGCACTCTCACTCACACGGCCGACAGCTCGCCCCTTGAATGAACGGCAAAGGGACATCAGCTCTACAAACCTCGCAACTCCTCCCCACCAGATGAGTCAGAGGAGCCCATCTGCTTAATAAACTATTTATGCTATAGCATTTCTCACATATGTTTGTGTCTTATTTTATATTTTTAGCATTTCAAGGAGGGACGTGGTGCAGGTATTTTGCCATGTATTGCTGTAGCCATGTGCTGGTTGCCTGGGAAACGGCCGGAGGGGGGAATTACATCGGCTACATTGGTTGGAGTTTGCAACAGAGAAAAAGAAATCTTCTCCTCTCCTCACTCTATTTAATATGCCAAAATATTAAAAGAGCATTGTATGCACGAAGACAGTGTGAGATTATACATGCCATGTCACTCATTGCTGTTGAGAGTTGGGTTGACTCTATACGTTGTCCCTGTTGGCAATGTTCTGACCCTGACACAGTAGGTCTGGCCAACAGTCATGAAATCTGTAGCTTTTACAAAGAATTTTATGACAAAACTTACAAAGCAAACAAGTCTTATATTCGTTCCCTCACCTGGCTGCTGTCTTGCTGCAAGGCGCTCAGTGCTGAGCTGCCTACAGGTAAACAATAGGGCATCTTCTCTGTTGGTTTTGACTTAATATATGTGATTAATAACAATAAAAGTCACTGATCTTTTAGTTATTGCCTTTTTCTTTTGAAGAGAAATCAGAGCAAAACACAGTGACAGATGGCAAATATTAAAACCCAGAGGTGAAGCACACCACTGCATCAGCAATGAAATTCATGAGACTCATTTGTCAGAGCCATTATACTCTGGAGAGCAGACAAGTTTGAGATGCTTCATGAGGACTGAGGATTTCTATTTTATAATAAAATTAACAGGTGAGGCAGAACTCCAAAAAGACTCTTTTTAACCATGAATTATGCCTTCCCTTGTGCCATTTTACCAAAAGATTTTCCATGTAATTTTACTCTTCATTAAAGAAAGGAAAAAAAACCCAACAAAACTCACAAAAAACCTACCAAAGCCTTATTCACTGAAGCTCAGCAATATTCTTTCCCCAGATATTTATAAGCTTTACAGTCCAACCCAAAGTATAGCTCTCAACATCTGGCTTACCTAGTTCCTTAAAAGGCTATGATTCAATAAAGATCAAAATTGGATTATAGTAATTTACTGAAGGACGGTGGAGAAAAGGGGTAAAATACTGGAAAAAAGTGTATCAGTCACCTCTAAGGAGAAAATGGGAGAAAATACTAAAACTTGGCAGGTTCTTCTTTATCTTATTTATCACATGCTGGTAACAAACTATTTTTAAGAGGAAACGTAGTGGCTGATATTTGAAGAAAAAGTAGAGTCCCAGCAGGTCATGGCAAAAATTGCTTGACTGCTAAAACCAGAGCAATCAAAATACCCACTGTATGTTAACGTTATACATGCAAAAAAAAAAACCCCAAACCAAAAAACCAACAGGAAACAACATTACAAGCACACATATTTTCACATTTTTAAGTATACCAAAACAATACCTACATGTCATGAAGGAGCCCATCTCTACCAAGCAACCAGTAGTCT
>NW_010325233.1:8700-25797 GCF_000700745.2 Antrostomus carolinensis | reverse complement strand
AGCAGGAATTTAAGGCAACTTAAATGCAGAAGAGATGTTTCTCTTCAGCAGATGTTAATAATGATTTAAAACTTAATTAACTTGTGTCAACAGTCTACTATTAACTTAAGCATGGACTAAATAGTAAATCTCAACAGGAACTGTCATTCTGCTGTAGATAACCTCTGTGGAAAAGTTAAATGAAAGGAAAAAATGTCAAATGTGTTGAATAAACAGCTCTTCATGTGATTATTTTAATACTAGAGATCTACTTTTCCAGTGCTCTAGATACTTGCATAGAAGCTCAACACCACTGAAGTCACCTCTCTCCTTTTGAGATCTCTTCTAGCACCTTCCCTTTAATTTACTCCCTCGGATCATTAAACAGAGAGCTGAACCTGTCCTCCCCATGGATATATACAACCTTCACAAGCTTTACATAGGTTATCCAGCACTTAGAAAAAACTGCTTTCTTCTTCCTTGAATTTTATGCAATAACTTTTATAAGACTCAGTGAGTATTTTCCTCAGTGTTTTTTCCAGGGCTTCCAAAGAAGCCTTCTGCTTGCCCTTTTTTTTGAGGTGGTGTTAGGCAATTACTCTTATGTATTTGGTATACTTTTTAAAGTTAAAACATTCCCATCAATTATCAGATATTACTCCTGGAGTGGTATACTTAAAAGGAACCTTCAACCTTGTTTTGCATTTGGGTGCTCACGCCATGGGCCGCTCTCCTCTGCCTCCCTCAACTCACGTAGGACAAGCCCTCCTGTTCCCCCTCCCCAAAACATGACAGCCTAGAGACAACCATTTATACCTCACAAAAACCCACTGCCTCTTCAGAAGGTCTTATGTTCAGGTGATCAAAATGATCACCTTCATGTCCTTCATGCCTCCTGCTCCTTCACTTTTTGCAAGATCTATCAGTGGTTTTTGACTTAATGAAGAAACAAACTAGAGACTGGTTCAGGCAAACATACAATAATCCTGGGCAGTCCAATGAATTTAAAGGTTTGAGATTTCATCAGAATGAATCCTGCAAGAACAATACTGCATTAATATATATATTTTCTTTAATATACTTGTAGTTTACCAGGTTTCTTCCAAAACTTATGTATCACTGTTGGAAGTGATTGCAAACACAAAAGACTTTGACTTGCAACACATGCGTGCTAGAGAAGGTGAATCAAAGAACATCTATCATGTTTTTTTCTATTGCAACTGGGAGTTTTTCTGCCAGTATTTTGTTGTACTGCCTAACTCTTAGCCAGCCAGAAGAAGCAAACACTCCAGACTTCATCAGAAGGCTTTATATTATCCTACTTTAATTCTGATCTAAAATGAAATTAATTATGACTGAAGGTATCCACTTGCTCTTTGAAAAAGGAGGGGGGGGCAGAAATCACAGTGAGGGGAAAAGTCTGCCTACAATACCATTGGTTTTGGTTATCAAGTGTCAGTCCCAGGCTTTGATGTGCCCTGCACGCAGTGACAAGATATCTTAGCACAGAAACAAAGAGATCAACTGATCGATATCACACAAACAACAGGAAATTATTATCTTTTATATTATTCTTTTAAAGTTGTGCTATCACATCTTAGATTTCCTCCATGATACTTTGATCCTACAGTATGCGCCAAGCACATCAAAGACTGCACTTGGTCTGTGACAAACTCCTCCTCAGCCATACAGGTCAGAGGGATAGTATCTCAATCTGTTCCGCCCCATCCACCAACAAATAAAATTATTACGAAGCTAAAGTGTGACAGAAAAGGAGAAAAGAACGATGGTACTTGCAACAGAGTGTAAGTACCATTAAAAATTCATTTTTCCCTTATATCTCTGCTGACATCCCACAGCAGTGCTGGAAAGGCATTAAATCAGCCACACTGGAGGCTTGGGGACTGAAGATATCCGAACCCTCTCCTGTGAGTCAGAAATGGGCAGCCTCTCCCTTGTGCTTTTATATCAGATTTCAGATAAATGGACAGTGGGAAGCCTGGGTATTACCATAAAAACCTTCAGCTAATGCCGATGCCTGCAAGAACAAGCAAGCCTGCCTAAATTTCACATCAAGCACTGCTTGAAAGAACAAGAGGCAGAGAAGTAAATAGAAACTTGATGTTGCTGCTAAGCTTAATGTAACTTAAAGCCATATCTGAAACCCATCAGGTTCAAACAGCATAGTTTTTTATGCTGAAATTGGTTACCTACAAAACATTTTGGTCATGCAAACAAATAACCCAGACAGCCCAATATTATGCTTTTTGCAGAGGGACTATTGGTATTTCTCACTGCCGATTTATCTTCTACATGTACTAGCCACTGCAAACCAAAGATTCGACAAATACAATTCATCACACCAGCTAAGGAGATGGTACCTTCCAAACATCTCCTGTTTTGCAGGGCATGGTATTTGTAAATCAGGAAATTGGATTTGTCCCTTCAAATTTGCCCCAGCAGCTGGGAACCAGTAGCACTGCTGGGAAGAGCTGTTTGCAGGATGAGAGGAGACTCTAGTGTTTCCTTAAAGGTCTCCCGGTATTTCTTGAAATATAGATGGTGTTAACTCTCATTTCTGGCTGATTCAGAACTGGTACTTGCTAAAGCTGTTCAGCATTTCCTACTCTGTTACTGCCAGCGGCTGTTAAGGACTCAGTACTGTCCCCAGCAGCAGCAGATACTGTCTGTGGAAATGTCTTCCTCACCCACAGGTGCCCAAGAAAGTTGGAAAAAGTTTTGCACAGAAATTAAAATATCTTTGGTTTCCTCTGGAAGATTTACATAGGTAAAAAAGCCCTCCCAGAGTAGTACTGCTAATTGAAGCTGGTGTAATTGAAGTTGCAGACTGCAGACAGCTATTCACCTCGACTCCTAGACATCCTCACACAGGAATATTGCGCTTCTCCGTAGCCAGGAAGGCTGGAACAACTGAATTACCCCAAAACACAGGCTTGTAAAGAAGAGCTAAGCTTATTTTAAAGACCTAATTACTCGGTCATTTTAATGATGGACCTGCAAGTGCACGCTGCACCAAGAAGTCGACCACTGCAACCATGCAGCCAACTGTATCTGCTGCCAGAGAGTTCTGTTGCAAGCTTAACCAGTGACACGCCACCTATGTTCAATCCAGCAAAGGTGATGTGCCTTTGTTCTTGTTAGGGTCCTAACAACCTCAAAGAGAGTGAAAAGGCAATCTTTTGGAAAGGGAAGCTTTGCTGTCTAATGGGTTTTAGAACAAAGAAGACAAAATACTTACAAATGTCTATCCTGTCTGTTGTTTTTATGAAGTATTCTGCTGTTCTCCAAGCTGAAATTTCCTATCAAATGCTTTTCATGTGCTATGATTATCATGTGCTATGATTATTTCTCTTCTCATAGACAAAATATTTTTGGCATCTTTCTGATACTGAACATTTGGAAAAATGTCTCAAAATACTATTTTACCTGGTGTCCTAGTTTTTAGCTGAAACAGAGCTGGGTTTCTTTTTCAGTAGATAGAATTGTGCTGTGTTTTGCTTTCAGCCTGGGACTTGTTATGAGAGAGACACTGATAACACCCCAGTGTTTGCATTTGTGTCGCTAGAAGTGAAGGACTTTGTGTTCTGTTAGTCCACAAGCACAAGATTTAAGGGGGGTGAAGAATATTTAAATTAATAAACTTAATTGACAGTTAGATATGCCAATGGGGTATTCCATATCATATCACCTCATGTCCATTATATTAGTGAGGGTCTCTTCCTCTTTTAGCTCTCTCTGGCTTTTGCTCGGGCTCCCGTTCTTGTTCGGGATTGTGGTTTCGGTTCGGGATTGTCGCTCCTCTGGGATCGTTATCTGGGAATGGGCAGGGTTTGGTCAGTGGGGGGGTGAACAATAGCATTGGGTGTCACTCATTTGCATATTTTGTTACTGTTATCATTACTATTTTAATATTAGTATTATTTTAAGTTTTCTCTCTATTATTAAACTGTTCTTATCTCAACCTACACGCCTCCTTATCCTTGCCCCCCAATCCTCTCTCCTATTCCCTGGGTTTGGGGGGGAAGTGGATGAACAGCTGTGTCGGCTGCTAGCCAAGGGCTAGTCCAGTGAAACTATCACACCTTGCCAGGATGTGTTTCAGACTGGAAGGTGACTTAAAGACATTGCCTTGAGATGTTGTTACATGTCTTTAGTTATTCACCTCGGTGTTTACTGCAGTTTACAAAAAACCCCCAAACTCCACATCTGTGCACTACAGAGCCCAAATGGGGGTCAAAATCTGACAATTCTTGGGTTTCTGTCTGTGCACCTCATGCGCTTTACCACCAGCCCTGTTCAGCTCATGAGTCTCAAACATGTTTACTTCACTACCATGACCTGGCTCACAACCAAGCACTTGGGAGCAGATTCCTAAATTTAATCTTTGGGGGATGGTCTTCTGTAAGATCAGGGAGGTCTACAAGAGGCAGGGAGCACCACAAGCTTCAGATTAATTTAAGTGACAGCTGTGAAGCCCATGGTTTAGACGTGCACCTGCAAAACAGAAGTAGAGCACAAGCTGTGGAGGTGGCATCGCTCTGCAACAGTTGCTTTTTGCCAGTATGAACAGGGAGAGGGGAAAGCAAGATCAAAGCAAGACCCCTTTCACGCTATTCTAAGTGTTACCATCTTTTTATTTCTGAAACAGAAAAGAAAAAAGGTCTCGGTGCAGCTGAGAAGATACAATAGGTTTTTATTTTTCCTCCTTTCTAAGAGCTGTGTGTGATTTACCTCCACGGCTCTTGGGAACATCGACAGCACCCACACAGCTTAATCCCAGGAGACACCTAAGAAATGCAAGCAGAACAGTGGGATTCTGGAGGGAAACCACCTGGTGCCTTCAGAAGAGAAGGAATTGTTCACCATGTCATCCTGATTAATAAGTCTAAACTGCTTGTATTTTAATCAGGTGTGGTCTGCACACAATTCACAGCAGAACTGTCAGCCACACAGAAATTGAGTCTTTAAGAGTATGCATAGATATAAGATACATACATACACAGAAGAGAAAAGACACTGTATTTTGTAACACCTCTGAGAGGTTATATTGCATTAGATAGTCATCATTTCCAGTATCAACTATGATAGAAAGAAATTACAGGGGGGGGGGGGGAAAGCACTTTAAGCAAATTAAGTTCACACTTTTGGGAAATACTTGCCTAACATTCACTTTTACCACCAGCGTGGTGGCTTTCAAGCTTCTCTTGGTGAGACCCACACATATTTAGAAACCATTAGTTTTCTTCATAGCAAACACCATGTTTTCAAGCATTGCGTAGCATTTCACAAAGGGGAAATAAGGAAAAGAAGTATTTACATAATATCTCCATTTTATAAAAGTTATTCATGCTGTAACAAACCCAGAAAAAATGCTAAGGTGCAGCAGTGGCTGTTACAAACCAACCTCACTGCTAACGCTGAAATGCCTCTGCCACCGACCCTCTTTGAAAGAGCAGCTGGAAAAAAAAAACCCAAACACTTCCAACAAAATTCATCATTGCATTTACTCCAAAAGCAACTAAAAATAGCGTCATTATTTTCCCAAAAGAAAGATATCTTGAAATAACAAGCCTGTTGTATACCTCTTGCCAGAAATAATAATTTATTCTTCTTTAACTAATTACATATTTAAGTCCAGACTTTCACCCACCTACACTGAGACAGTCACATAACCATGAAAACTTTCAAGAGGTTTGTGTTGTTGGTTTTTTTAAGCAAATATATCGTATAAGCTATGCTATTTATATAGCTAAATAAGCTTTATAGTAAAAACAAATAGGACTAAGGCATTTCTGAAATGTCAGTATCAATAAGGTTTTCATTCAGATTCTCCAGGAGGCTGCTGCAACCTTTCCTGAGGAAGGGTTGGGGCCAGCTGATTCAGCCGCCAAACAGATTTTAACACTGCAGCTATTGTGGGACTTTGCAACCAAAACCCCTTTCACATCCCCGGATGCCGCAGTTATCACATAGAGTGAAAATGAGCAGGACCTCCTGCAGATAGATATCCATGTGGCATAAGCCCAAAACACCAGTCACCTTTGGGAAAAATAAGTATTCCCACGGCAAAGGAAGCAAAACATTGCTCCAGCAATTCCTGACTGCAGAAGGGATATGGAGTTTGCATCAACAGTTGCCAAAGATGCAAGAAGAGAAAACCATCTGATTTCTTTTCCTTATGGGTGTTGAGAAAGAAATACATTAGCAGAAACTGGCAGCAAAAGTCTTAAGTGCTCTTGTACAAACAAGGCAAAGCTGTGCCCAGCCAGCAGGACTGAGCACCCCAGTACTCATTAGAGGATTCAAAACTTGGATATTAATGAAATGGTCACCTTAGAGAGCTGAATTTATCTGGTTTTAGAAGGAAGAATGTGTCTTCATCTATGCTTAATTTCTGCAAAGCAAACTGCAACAAAATTTCAAGCTCACCACATCTGGATTGACATTTAGTTGTAATGAGTAGCAGCTTACCACTGTGCACAGCTCTGAGGTCTTATGCAAACCTTTACATCAGTTTTATTTAGTGGAACGTCACAGTACTTCATGTGTAAGTGACATTTTAAAGGTTAAATCAGATAAATTCTTATGTGCTCAGGTGCTCCTATGAAGAGGTAGTCCATACACATGTGGGTGTTTTAGCATATTTTCAGGACTCAGTGGGATTAAAAAGTCTCTATGCATTTGACCAACTGAAAAAAATGTCACAGTAGGAGCTGACATCTAATTTTCAATTTCACTCCTTGAACTTAAAACAATGTTTGATCCTGATTTCAATCACAGCAGTGTAAATCAGAATAATTCCATTACGTAAAACCAGCATGTGATTTTGCTCTGTAGCTTTACCTTCAAGAAGTAATTTTAAATTCTTATTTTGCAATAAACTAACAATTTCTATGCTCCTCAGTGGAAGAAAGGAGGTGTTTAACAAGGAACATACTTGGACTAAAATTAACAGCAGTGCTTTGGTGGTATAAAACAATCTGGAAACAGTTGCTATGTGTTACTACCTACAAAGCTGTAATCCTTTCTCTTATGTCAAGTGCTAGCACAAAGACTTCCCAAAGAAAATGAGGAGGAATAAGGAGGGGAACAGAGTATCTAAGGAGAAAGGAAAGGTTTTGGAAAGCCCAGCGAAACACAGGCTGCTTCAAAATGATGGTTAAGAACCAGACTCTGGGTTGAGCACACTACTGGCTTGCCTTTTGCCAAGGGCAGGAAAGGCTGAATAGACATTTTCACTGGGTTGTGAAAATGAATGGCAGAAGCAGCAGAGTACTTGAGCTATTTTGCCCACACTCATGAACCACCTCAGCTCACCTGCGATTCTTACTTCACTGTATTAGCCCAACTCCTGCTAATATGCTCAGTGCAAACAGAATAAATCTGAGTGGTCAGACACTTTACTCTTACAGGGCTACAATAAATAATATAAAAAACCAAACCAGAGGCAGAAGTTGAGATAATAGCTTCCACCTTGATGACACCAGCCCACTAAAAGAAGTATTTCATTGGATATCAACTTTCCAAGGCAGATCTGCCCCCTGCTCTCTGTACAACCCCCACATGATATAAGAAAATTAATAGAGGAGAATATTTATACTTTAAGCCTGTTTCCCATCACACAACTGTGACAGAATAGCCAGTGAGAGTGATGTTAGAAAAACACAGCAGTAATCCAATTTGTGCCCACAAAATTATAAGGTGTTGAAACTAAATCACAGACACCTTACGAGTTGAGCAAAATGATCTTTCTCTGTAAATGAAGGTGGAAAAGACGTCTTTCAAACCCACTTAACAGTAATGGGTAAAAGCAGTGAAGGCCATTAAATAGCAAAATGAAGGGGAAAAAAATCATAATTAAGAACCCAATCATGTTTTAGCTCTCAGCAAAAATTCTGACTTCCAATTAATTCCTAAATATCCTCTTTGAGTAGAAGGAAAAAAAAAAAAAAAAAAAAAAAAAAAAAAAAAAAAAAAAAAAGAACAAGTGAAACTCTGCAGAATCTGTTGCTTGCACAAGAGTTCACCTCTCATGCAGAGAGGCAAATTCGGGTTTTCTTCTTGTGTTTGTGCAGATGGCAAATGATATACTGGCAACAGACAACCTTCCTGTAATGCTCCATCAAATGCCAGCTTTGAAGAACACAGAGATAAAAAACAGTTTTGTTTAAAAAGAAATATTATTATTTGTGCTTCTTGCTCTACTGCTATGTTTTATTAAGAAATGGGGTGGCTGTTATGCTAAGCACAGTGGTGATTTCCCTCGTCCCCTTGGCTATGGGTAAAACCTATCAGATACTGACAGGAGATGCTCTTGCCAGGGGAGAGCAATTTCAACCAATTTACCAAAACACAGCAGGAAATGCTACGCCCTAGAAAAGAAAGGAGAAAAAAAGCTGCCCAAGGAACGACACTTCAAGCACAATCAAAAGTAGAGCTCCCTAACTCCCTGCTGCAGCAGGATGGAAACTTTTGGGAAGTACGTACACAGTACCCTCTCAGAGAGGGTTTGGAAAATGAGATGTCACCAAAATCAATCTTTTCTGTTAGAAACATCGGCCTTGTTGACATGTTTGGTTTTGATTTCTTTTTTAACTCATATTTTATTTCTTTTATTAACTCATAAAGCAGTCTTGATTTAAGAAGGTGGCACTGGAGAATCTTCCAAGGGCAACAGCAATCCACTACAAACTTCTACTCCACTTTAATCACAAGTGCCAATGTACTTTCTAGTGACATTTTTGTATTATTCTGGGTGAAAATAGAGGGGAGATAGATAAAGAAAATCAACAACAGAGGGGAAAAAAGAAAAAAAAAAAGAGAAATAAACTTGCCAAAAACCATAGAGAGGCTACATTTTCTGATCACTTTAACTCCTCACTTGGTGGCTGCTTGGTGTATCCTCTTGCATGACAGGACAGAAATACCTCAACAGCAACTTTAAATGCTAGAGATGTTAGAAGTGACACAATTATATGTGTGTATTCGTATCAAGCCATTAAAAAAAGGAATAAAAAATGATACAACCTATTAAAAGTTGATTTACTGTGCTCTTAAAACAATTAAATACATTTGGGGACTTGACTCATGATATGCAAACTATTAACTTCACACCACAGCCACACGTGTGAAGAACAAGCTTGAGGTCTCTGCAAGACTGAAGGCACCCAACAGGAATTGCCCTCATGCCATGACTGGGAAATTGTGTGACAAAATTAACACAAATCCATTAAATAGCATTGAGCTTAAGACAACAAATTAAGCTGACAGAAATCAAAACACTGAAAGCTGGTTTCTGCGAGCAACAAATTCACTCCAGTGACTCCTTCTCTCTCCAACACCACCAACGGGTAAATGGGATTTACATGATCTGGACACAGCTACATCAGGACACATCTAGCTTATATAAAACATTTCAGCAGAAGTTATTTTTTGCATTAATTGGACATTTTTCTAGTAGTCACTTCATACTAAATAAAAAAAAAATACCAATAAAACCTGTCAAAAACCAGTAAAGTGACACTGTCAGGCTGCTGGTTTCAAGGCAAGCATGTAACTCAATCCTCACAGCAATCTCTGGGAGAGCCTGTATACAGCGGAAGGTTTAAAATCCCATGCTGATCTGCTTCAAGCACCCTCGGTATGCTCCAACCCACTCCTGTACCACAGCCATAAGGACCTGAAAGCTTTGCCAGAAAAACTGGACAGCCACCAGTTATTTGAACCCATCCGAGCCAGACGTGGTTTCAGGGTACAAGAAGCATTTATCTGCACACCTGTTTCTCTGTAGAAATGGAACATGGAGCCCTCTTGGAATAAAGGCACATAATTTGTTAGGATGAAAATATTACATGGTGAAAATGTCATCTGGAGAACACTGTGGAAGTCTGACAAAAGCAGCCACATGAGCAGCATCTCTAGCTACTGATAACCAACTACAACCTTTCTAGGGATATTCTTTCCTCTAGTTACAAAGCGGATCAGCTTCCTCCCCATGGTATCTAGGTATTATTTCTGGCCTTCTGATTGTTACTATTTCAGCCAGCTTAAGCTCAAGGGAAAAAAAAAGAAAAAAGAAAAAAGAAAAAAGAAAAAAGAAAAAAGAAAAAAGAAAAAAGAAAAAAGAAAAAAGAAAAAAGAAAAAAGAAAAAAGAAAAAAGAAAAAAGAAAAAAGAAAAAAGAAAAAAGAAAAAAGAAAAAAGAAAAAAGAAAAAAAAAGATGTTTCACTCTTAATTTGAGAGCCAACACTGAAAACATCTCAAATTCTCAACATTGTCTAGTTATGTTATAATCATAGAGTTAAAAGTGAGATGGGTATTTGTATTTTTTGCAATATATTTATCAGAAAAGCTTTATCAGCTTTCATTGTGTATTAATTAAATCAAAAATGCAAGTTACCTTGTCAGTCTCTGCCAGTAACACACGTTCAATGGAATTCGTCACTTCACATCATATAGATCAAGAACTACAACAAACTAAAAGCTGTGATCTTGTTTCTCTTCACATTTTTGTACAGTTTTGGCAGTAAACTTGCTACTATGCAAGTAAAATTCATTTATTTATTTAAAAACTAGGGGAAAAATGCATTGTATTAGAAAACGTGCCAGGAACTTTCCTAGAGATGCTTAAAGATCTTATAGAAACCTCTCTTTCTTTTCTGATTGTTTATTATTTATAGATAGGGGAGGTTTTGATCTTGGAACAATTCATGTATTGTAGCTATTTTTCGATTGAATTCTTGCAGAGATCTGGCCTTCTCTTGGTTCTTTGTCTACAAGGGCAGGGAAAGAAATTCAGACAGTTTCAAAAAAACAGTGTTACTCTCATTTGCAGACAAACAGAAAAAGATGACAAAGGTTTAGCTCCACAGACTTTTCAAGAGAACAGATGAAAAGAAGAAAAAAAACAACTTTGCACTGACACTTCAGGAAATCAGCTCTGTAAAACGAAAGGATCTGAGCTGACTACGTTTGTTTTTTTCCAGGCTACACAGTACCTATGACAAAAACTCACACAGAAATAAGATGATGATCCATTTATCTCAAAAGAATAGAAAATGCCATGTGTTTCCATCTCCAGATGATTTCACAAAGAATGTTTTCCTTTGTCAAAAAGATAAAATAACTGTAGGATTACATTAGGTAGTTAATGTATAAATAACTACAATAATTTCACATTGCAGTTGCTTTTTCTGGGTATATTATAGAAGTATATATGGGTTTATATAAATCTATAATCAAAATACTACTTAAGAGTGTACTGTATAGATGTTGCTGATTCAGCTCATTAATAAATTATATATTCCCAATTCATTTTTAATCCAGTCTGTCATTTCCTTTTATGCATATCATACCTGAATTCATCTATAGCCTATTTCTTTTAAAAACACATACCAACATCTGTCTGGTATGTACATTTGAAGTTTAAAACAGGAGTATATTTTAAATAAATCAGAACATCGAGTACAGAAATAATCCATCAAACGAAATGTGCATAGAGCTTAGCAAGAAAAATACCACGCAAACCTTAACTGCAAGACTACTTTATTCAAGTGCTCAGCTCTCCTACTTTTCACTTGATTTTGTTTGCTTTGAAAAAACATCAATCTTAGGGATGTGGAAAAGCAACACTTGAAAAGTAGGCAGCCCTTCTGCTAGCTTGCAGTGATGTCGGCATGGTCTTTGCCTGATATTAATGGGAACAATTCCTTAGGTTTCAGGAGATCTGTGGCAAATGACTGCTCTCAGAAAGTAGCCCATAATCTTGCACACCTGTTTCAGCAGATACTTGGCTTCTGCATCCCATGGACAAAAGCAATGATTTCTCCAGCTTCAGCCACAGGCTTTGTGTGAATTGCCATTATCAGCCCCAGACATGTCACCTATTCAGTTTTCAAAAAGGGAATGGCAGAGCTACAAAAATATTTTTACAGTACGAAAACTGTATTCTCCTCACACTCCTCTTCAGGTTTATTTTTCTTGCCTTCAGACAGAAGCTAAGGATGTAGTATTCCTGTCTAAAATATTTTAAAACAAAAGTAAAAAAGCAGAAGTGGGAAAATATTTTTCTCTCCTGGATCTCGGTAATGGGAAAGTTTTTAAGAGTGATATAACAACAGATTTGGGCCACTCCTGCTACCCACATGCTCAGGACTACTTGAAAAAGGAGAGTAAAAACTGTAAATTTTGTTATAGAAACTGCACTTTATAGAACTATACAACATAAATTTGTCCTTTTTATAGCTTGTTTTATGCTGAATTTGTGCACCTGAAAGCAGGCACCCTCTCAGCACATCCCTGTAACCACAGAGAATGGAGAGACACAAGAGGGGAGAACACTGGACATTTTGGTCAACCTCTTTCGACAGCACTCAAACTTTTTAGGGAAGAAGAAGATGTCATGAGAGGTAGAAACATACAGAGAAGTTTACAGCCAGGAGTACATCCCAAGTAACATATTGTGAGATCCTATCAATTAAAGATGATGTCCAAATCATCTGGAGGACTCTAAAATGTCCAATGAAAACCCTGTCTGAGGTTGTCGGTACATCTGCTCAGGGGGTTCACAAGGGTCAAAAAGGAGCCACATTCTGCTTTAGAGGTGATTTTCCAAAACCTGCACACTTGCCCAACTAATTAAACAGCACAGAGGCAAATCAGTGGGGACTAGCAAAGTTAAAGATTTTTCTCCCTGTATTTTTTTGCTGACAAAAACAAAACAGTGAAAAAAACCTCTTTAGAGAGGGATCAACAAATACCAGCTGCTAATGAAGTATGTCGCTTTAGCTATCTTGTTGCCTTATGTTCAAGGACCAGGATGACTGCAAACATCTCCTGCATGCAGATTGAGAGGAGCATTATTGACAGTGGTAGGACAGACACACTCAGATGACAGCAGCTTCCTCGATGGTAGGCACCACAGTATAAAGATTTTACTAAAACCAAAACAGAGATGAATTAAATGTAAGTACATTTATGCAGATTAAACATCATGAGGAAATGTCTGCAATAGTCTCTCTTTTGGACAGCATGATGGAGCAAAGCCTTCGATTCCCTTGAATTTAAAGGATTAAGTTGACAGGTCTGAAAGGGGACAAGTCCGGGGGGAAATCAGAGGGCAGTCAGTAAATACTGAAAAAAAACAGAAGGGAGAAGATAAGAGTCACATGTAGATGTTATGAGAGTACCAGAAAACAGTATTTCTTATTTTCTCTGAAACATCAGCTTCTCTGCTCCCCTCTCTCTGTTAGCCTAGACCACCTTTGGAGGAGGAAGATGAAGAGTGAGCGAGCACAGAGTGTGGGGAGACATTGGATGGCCCCAAAAGGAGGAGACCTGAATCTCCTTACAGTCTCAACCCAACAGTTCAGAGACACGAAAAACACTTTCCCTTCACCCGGACCCTTCTCTCCTCGGAGCAACAGAGAAAAGCAACCAGCTTCTGCATGATACAAAGGGAAGCAGAAGGATTTTTTTTTTTTTTCCTTCAGAACCTGGGGAAAATTCATATATATTTGACCTTTGTGTCTAATCCCTTGTAGGGTCTCCTTCCTCAAGTATACTGGAAGCTGAGATGCCTTGAGCCGCAAAACAATCCTGAACTAGAAATCCAGATGGTTTAAAAAGCCCTGGTGGGAAAAGGGTTCTTAGGTCTTCCGAGATGCACAACTAGAAGCCATCTACAACCATAAACCACTTAACACCTCTGAAAATGTGATGTCAGGAAAGCTTGAAGGCACAGTGCTCACTCTGCAGACCAGGTGATGCTCGCCGGTGGCAAATGCAGCACCTAAGCTCCTGCCTAGCTCCTTTGCTAGCTCCTTTTTCAACATCCTTTTCAAAAAGCCATGCTTCTCTTGTATCATTTAATCAGTCATGTAAACAGACAAAAGCAGCATTATAACAGGGAACACAAAATCTGCCTTTCCCCACCAAGTGGTGTGAATAAAAGCACAGCTAATCACACATGAGCCATAGAAGGGTCTTTGCCTGGGAGGCCAACAAAGCCATGAAGACCTTGCCTTA
This sequence comes from Antrostomus carolinensis, assembly GCF_000700745.2. Lineage (NCBI taxonomy): Eukaryota > Metazoa > Chordata > Aves > Caprimulgiformes > Caprimulgidae > Antrostomus > Antrostomus carolinensis. The sequence goes on along the minus strand of NW_010325233.1, from coordinate 11,772 downwards.
TTTTTCATTTTTTGGGGGGAACTGTGGTTGTTTGGTTTTGGTTTGGTTTTGGGTTTTTTTTAAAAAAGCATCACCTGACAGTGTATGCAAAGCTGCAGAAATTATTACTAGTTTCTATTATTTAAAAAAAAAAAAAAAGCAAACAACTTTTTACTGGAGGACTTTGTTTTCTTAAGTAACAAAAAAAGCTATTCTTTCTATTCAAAACTGGAAAATTTGGTGCCAAAGTAAGATCAACATTTCTGAAGGCTTTCTCTTGATTTCTGTGGAATAAACACTTTACTCAGTTCATATAAGTAGCTTAATTTTTTTCTTTTTTAATCTGCCTCAAACATACACTACTGTGCTACTGCTTGGCACAACACAGACAAACAGACTTGCTAAAGCGATATATTTCTGTGTGAACACTTGATTATTGTATGGGCAGGAGGTTTGATTACTTTCTCACTGGGGATGCACTGTATATTTAGACACCCTTCTATGGCTAAGGACTGGCTTATTTCATTTCCTTGGTGAATAAATGTATTTAATACAGGTGGAAATAAACATCCCAAAACCAGAGCCCTGCTGTTATCTGCCCAGTGTGGATACATGTGCATAGGGGTACTCGCTCACAGAATTCCCTTGGGAAACAGGGATAGGGAAGGACTATAAGAACCTCTGCTGGAAAACAAATGGGGAAGTGTCAGCAGAGATGAACTTTGCTAAGTCACAGAATCATAAAATGGTTTGGGTTGGAAGGGACCTTGAAGATCATCCAGTTCCAACCCCCCTGCCATCAGAAGGGACACTTTCCACTAGATCAGGTTGCTCAAAGCTTAATCCAACCTGGCCTTGAACACTTCCAGTGAGGAGCATCCACAGCTTCTCTGAGCAACCTGGGCCAGTGTCTCACCACCCTCACAGCAAAGAATTTCTTCCTCAGATCTCTTCTCAATCTTGCCTCTTCCAGATTAAAGCCATTACCCCTTGTTCCATCCCTAGCTGCCCTTATAAAAAGTCCCTCCCCAGCTTTCTTGTAGGCCCCAAACTTGAAAGTCACGTTTGCCTATTCAGGAATTAAGCAGGCAGTCTCCAAAACTGAGAACACTGCATGTAAACAACAGTATCTGGGATCCAGAATGTGTTTTATGCAGCTTCTTCATTTCTCTAAAGCAGTTTTCAAGCTACTGCACAGCAGCAGAGCTAATCAAAATATATTACAATATTAATATTTCAGGCTAGAAGCCTGCCCAACAGGTGCTTCCAGCAGAGAGGGATGGAGAGAGGCAGCTGCATGGATAAGGAGGATCTTGGCAGTGGGCCCTGACATGTCACTAGGCTGGGGACATTGGCAGGAGGCTTTAGTCCTAGAGAGAGCAGAGAAGCCCCCTTGCATCAAGAACTCCATTAAATATACCCCTCAGCAGAGCAAAGCCCAGGCAGGTGAAGCTACTCGCCCTTCCCAGGGTCTCCTGGAGCAAGGAGAAGGGGCAAGAGCTATAGGAGCCTCTTCTGTGTTTCTGTATGTCAGTGCACATACACATGTATACCTATAGACTACAGCCAAATACCAAACTAGGACTGTCCTCACTACCAAACTTACTGGTATAGTCCAATTTATCCAGAGACTGCCCCCGTTAAGGTCTGTCCCAGGACCTGTTCACACAGTACAGCAACATTGCTTTAGGATAGACAAGCAGGCCACAGCAAAACAAAGAAGATTCTGCCTGCCTGTGGATTCGAAGCACTAAAATGGTAAATTAAAGCATGTTTTCTCTGGAACATCTCAGAATTTTTGCATGGCAATGTCATATGGTATTTTGTCACCTGCAGTGTTATACACATACTGGAAAAGAGCAGATGTTCTCCAGAAAGATGAGCCTTTCAGTAGAAATCCCTGGTTCAGCGTGACGTAAGGGTTGTAGGGGGACTAACACCCACCTCTCACATATCACACCCCATGACTTAGACCAAATTATATCAGTGACCAAGATTTCTAAACAACACAGGAATTTCTGCAAGAAAGGAACAGACAAGGAGATTTTAAGCTAAATTAGTATATGGATGCACAAAAACACTTTATTATATAGCTTGTGTATATACATAAATCAGACACCAGCAATGATGCAACTCTGCACCATACAGAGGCCAAAGCAAGAAATGAGTATTTTTGGAAAAAGTGAGAGAGAGACTCTAGACAAGAGCTCTGTCATCCCCTATCTCCTGTGTTGAAGCAGGTGGGTGGGTGCAAAGTTACACAAGATGACAAGTTATGTTCCCTCTGAATATCCACAAACACTTAATGCCTCATTGGCACAAGTTAAACCTCTTTTCTGCTTGCAGTTATTGTGCAAGCACCTCACATCCAACAGCTACTTTGGATCCCTGTAAATCTTCCCAATACTTAAGTGCCTGAACTAATACATTTGATACCTGAAGAGCAGGTGGGCAGTAGAGCTGTCTGAGTGAGAAAGCCATACTGTTAACATACTGACAAAGGGACAAGAGGAAAAACACCAGCTTGTTTCTCTTCAAAGATGAGGCCACATGAAGCAAATGATGAAAATAAATGTTTTATAACAGCAGCCACTATCATTACTACCCAATGAATTTTTATTTTGCAAGCCCATGCAAAAAAAAAAAAAAAAAAAAAATCCAGACAATAGAAAACTGCATCTTTCAGATGAGCTTTTCCTTCCTCCCATTGCTGAACGTGGATTGCCCATGATATAGGAAAGCTGCTTCCTCCACCCAGTGAAGCAACACAAACGAGTGACAAGAGTAGCTGGCATGATGACAGATGATAACATCTTCATCCTGTCACAGAGGGGCCAAGAACACGTAGGGAAAAGGGTGCTGAAGAGTCTAGCAACAGATGGCACCTTAACAGTTGGAGCAAGAGGCATCTAAATTAGACCCAGACTGGAATCAAAAACACGTCACATTATCAACAGTAGCAGCACCAGGGAAAAATACTTATGATTTCCAGAAGCATGCTGCTGTCTGCAAGTGCCACCCAAAAATAATGGCACAGCTTCGAGCAGTGCCATCAGCCCGTCCATCTGATGGATCAGCCAAAACACAGACCCT
>NW_010325233.1:0-8665 GCF_000700745.2 Antrostomus carolinensis | reverse complement strand
CTCAGAGAAGAGCACTTAAGAATTTCTTTGGGGGTGTGTATATGCCTCTGTGTGTGCACAAATATATATGCTAAGCATTCAGAAGGTTTGAGGTCAAGATGTCATAAAACTTTTTCTTCACTGGTTCATCTCTATACACCATACAGCAGTTTTCAGCACAGCTCCAGTGCAACGTCATTAAAATTCATTTAACAACTGTGCCAGAAGGCTGCTATGGAGGACTTACACGAAACAGCATGGCTAAGGAATAAAAAACATCTGCCCACCTTTGAAGGACATGGTCAACACACATCCTCCTCACATCCCATAGTATCAACTTTGACGCACAAAGAGCCATTCAGAAAATACAACCTGTAGCACATTATAAAGCCTGCCGATACTAGTCCAGGTCAGAGGAGCTCAGGAGCCACAGCCTTCCTAGGAACATAAAAGCTCTCCACTCATCTTGACTGCCCTGACTCCAGCCTCTGATCCCTACACAGCAATTACAGCTTGAAATACTTTGCTCGATAAATTAAAGTGAGTCCTGGCTGAATGAGATAGACAAGTTAAAGGGCAAAAAAAAAGCATATCAGTGATGCAGCTAAGATTTTTTTTTTCTACTATACTCTTATCTCAGTAATCACACTGCATAAGTACACAGACTTCAGGGACTTAAACCCTTCGCCTCAAACCCCAGCTAAGGTTCCTACAGGGAAATGCTCAGAAAAATTAATCCAGATTAATATTGAATAGTTATTTATCCTCAAGCCTCTGCACAGGCTCTTCTTCAGAACAGCACGGCTTTCATGCTGTTTGCTTCATTGGCATTGCAGGCGAGTCACGCTAAATTGAGCCAGGGAGACCTTAAATCCAGACAAGAATAACCCCGCAGGGGTGTAACTCATCCTTCACCCCCATTCTGCAGGGATTAGCCCTCCTGGATGCCTCCACACAGCACATGTGTGGCTCAGGACTCTGTGCCTGGTGCTGCAAAACACTTCGCGTGTCATTTGATCACATCATCTGGAACAACGCTGCTGAAATTTGAAATTACATCAGCCTCCGTATTTTGTCCTCAAGGAGCACTGTGTCTTAGCTCAGCTAAAAGTTTTGCACTCTGGACTTAAAAATCACCCCACTGGCTCTGTCCCAGCCAAGGGGTAAGGGCAGAAGTGCTACTGTATGGAAGGTGATGAAAACAGGGGGTTTTGCCCCAACCACTACAGCGTTAGCAGGGTCAAGTCAGCACTGTCCTCCCCTTGCATTTGTGAAAAGAGGGTAAGGAGCAAAAGTCAGTGCCAGGCATCTCCTCCTGCACCAAAAGGAGGGCAGAACAGAGACACAAGGCTGGAGGAAGGACCTTGTCTTTAGACAATATCAATGAAACAAATACAAAGAAAGGGATAAACATACCAGCATGAGTAAATCTTATTTAAACTCATTTGTTCAGACTTTAATTAAGTAAACTTGAAATAAGCATTCCAAGCCATAGGTAGCCCTAACTTAGAAAATCATGTCCAAATATATTGCTCTTTGCGGCCAATAGGGAAACCTGGATATTGCCACCATAAAAAGGAATCAGTTCTCCTCCACATCTCTCTGGTTTCTGTTTGCCCTTCCTTGCGCAATCTCCTTTCAGAATTATTATTTTCTTCAGCATTATGAAAATGGTTAGTTCCTTCTGTAAAACAAAACAGTCGGGGGAAATGCTCTTTAATGGCTATTTCTAAAGTAAGGTTTGTATTCACATCAAAATTGAGGCTAAAGGCATCTAACACCCCTAAAATAAGCATTCAGCATGTGTTAAGCGCAGTGTGAAGATTTCTCAACACATACAATCTTCAGTGCCGAAAGCCAGTGTACAATTTTTTATGCTGCTGTTTTTCTTCTTCCCTAAAGCAAATTACAGTTACTAGGCAGTAATATTACATTTTAGCATCTTGCCATTTACTGTTTCCTTATTAGCATTCAAGTCCAGATGAGCATGATGAAATTTTGAACAGTGCAATGTTCTTTAGTCAGACTTTTGCATAGTCAAGGCCAAAGCACCAACAGACTCCAATTTCTGCCCCCTGTGCTCTAGTCCCAGACTAGCAGAACCACTCCATTATTTTCATTATGAAAAAAATTAAAATAGTCTACAGAGGTACTGTTCACTAAGTGCTTTAACTACACAGCAGAACTGATATATCAATATAATTAGCTCAGATGTCAAAGTATCCTCATAATGCATTCAAATAGAAAAACACAGGCTATCACAGCCTGGTGACTTTTAACAACCAAGTGTTCAACATTAAAAATAAAGCACAGTAAAGGACACCGAGGCTTTCAGCATATCAAAGAGACATGCAACCAAGGAGATTTGGAACTGAAATTATACAGTAGATTCCTATGCAACAGCAGAGAAATTATAAACATTGCTTCAACAAGGCAAATGCTGCAATTCAGACATAGGTCAAATTAACTATGGTAAGTGAAGAAAAGATGATGCAACTCTGGATGGGAGTGCAAGGTGCACCTACACACACTTTCCTTGAAATAGCAACACATTAACTGGGATCATGTACACTAAGCAAAAGGAGCAGCATAGTGCACAACTTTATGATGCGCCCAGAGACAGCGGGGTTGAAAACGGATTGTGCTTGTGACAATCTTACGACACAGAGAAGATGGAAACTCTCATGGCCATGGTGCAAAAATCTGTTTACTATCCCAAAATATGCCAGTACTGGTCCAAGAGTTGCTGACCACCAACAAGCACAAACAGAAGTACTAAAAGGAAAGAAAAGGAAATGTCAAGGACAAATAGAAAAGAAGGATGGGAGGGGGTAGTTTAGCTGAGAAGAACAGAAAAACAATAAAAAAAGCAAGCTGAAAGAGGAGATTATGTTGTTGCTTTTCAGCAAAGACAGTGATTAAGTAAAGGAGAGACATGACTGTTCTGCAGTTCTTCAGAAAAGGAAGAAAGAGATTACACAGTGCAAGGAGAACTGAAACAGAGAGAAATATTAATCGAGTGGAAATACCAGGTCCTTGAAAGATACTGTCACAAATTCGGCAACAGGGAGCAAATGTTACTGGGAATATAAAATATTTTCTTCTTCATTTCACACAGACAAGGAGAGAAACAGATCAGGAAGTGAGGGATGCTTCCATTACTCTAACATATTCAAGAGAACAGAAAATGAAAACCTAACAAAGCTAATTGAGAGGGGGAAAGCATAAGGCTCAAGAGGGCAACAATTTCAAGTGTAGGTATTATGGGATCTCCTCACGACAAAACAGTGTTTCATCATGAGGGCATGACAGAGCTGATTATCTCCACTGCTCTTGAGTTTTGCTGTGGTCTGAAGAAGTTTACAGGTAGCATAAATCTTGCCCTAGCATAAACAGATAGGAAAGCCATGGAGGCTTTGTTTGAGCTGACGACACCATGCCAAAAAGACGGAATATGAACTTCATAGCTGAGCTGAACCCATTTCCATGGCCAGGAGAGCGAGGTCCCACCCCTCCATCTCCTCGACAAGACTGTCCTTAAAATAAAAAAGCTCAGTAGCCCTCCAATTCCACTACAGCAAAACAACTGTCTTTGAAACCTTGCTGTCAAGTGGTATCATCAAAGCAGACCATCGAGAAAGCCATGCAACCCAGGAGCAGTGGCAAGGTAGAAAGTCACAGCAAGGAGAGAATGGGCAGCCTCTGCATTTCCCAAACTCAAGAGCATTCAAATTTAAGGTGGACAAAACAAAGGATTTTCAAAACAAATCAAACTTTGTTGCCAGCCACTTGGCTCTAAGAGAGCTCTGCTGTGGCCTTAGTTATATTGAGTAAGCACCTGCAAAAGATACGGGATGTCACATGGAAAGACTCCATCACCACCTGAGATTTTCATGAATTTGGTCATTGTTGGTACCTGCAGGCACACAGTCAGAGCACACACCCTTAATGTCAACACACACACCATCCTGTCAGGTAACCAGGAACAGAGGATACCCAAGAGAAACCTATAGAAAGACCTTACAGAGCAAAGAGCCATCAGTCACAACACAGGGCATGTGGAAATGGCAGTGCATGACAGAGGGAAGAGCAGTGCCTTCTGTGGGCAGCATCGAAGCACAGGATGGACATCAAGCAATGCAATTGGGGTTTTTTTAGAAATCTCTCTTCCTCTGTGAAGGAAGTGACAACTGTCCTCTGAAACTCATAATCCCGGAAAATAAAAGTGTCCAACTATCTGAGAATCCCAGAGGATATGATGGTTCTGGTATCACCATGAAAAGGACTGTTTCCTACACTTTACTCTTCTGTTTTGGTTACTGTAAAGTATTCCTGTGCTTTTCTACATGAAATTAGCTTTGCCTTCTAACAGCTGCTGCTCATTTGGGCCAGCAGCACCTGCAAAACCTTGCAAAAGCCAGAGCTCAGGAAACACAACGAGAAACCTCATGATCCACAGCAGTTCCTACCACTGACAGGAACCAACATAGCTGGACCAGCCCAGGAGCCCTGCACAGTTCTCCTTTCCTACTCTTTTTTTCTTTTTACATTACATAACCCTAATCATGAAAAAAACCCAAACAAACAAAAGCAAAACCAAAAAAACAACAACAACAAAAACCCACCATGATATTGAACCATGTCATAATACATCATGTTTTTTGGTAAATTGAATCAAAACATTGTGAAAATCATGAGAAGTAGCTACAACTTTGCTTGAGCTAAAGCATATTTGTCCCCAGCCCGGGGTAATTTCTGGTTGTGGTGTTTTCACTTGGCTAGCACATAGCTGCTCACTCGCTCACTCACTCACTCTTCACCCCTTCAGAGAACAGGGGAGAGAACCGGAGGGGTAAGGAGACTCGTAGGCTGAGATAAGAAAAATGTAATAATAATTTATATAAGATAAAACAAAATAATAATGTTATTAAAATAATAATGATGATAAAAGTAATAAGAAAAATATGCAAATGAGTGATACACAGTGTAATTGCTCGCCATCCACTGACCAAGCCCAGTCTGTTCTTGGATAACGATCCCGGAGGAGCAACAATCCTGAAACTGCAATTCCAGAAGAGCAAGAGTCCCTCACTAATATACCAAACATGATGGGATATGATACGGAATATCCCACTGGCAGAGCCAAATGCCAATCTAGTTTATTGATTCAAATATTTCTAGATTTAAATATTTCTCACCTTTCCTAAACCTTGCACCTGCAGACTAGCAAAACACAAAGTCCTTCGACTTCCAGCAACAATTGAAAACATGGGGATGTTCTCAGCGTTTCTCTCCTAACAAATCCCAGCTGAACCCAAACCCCAGCGCTGTTCTAGCTGCTGAAAAGAAACCAGCTCTGGCCAGCTGAAATCAGGACAGTGGTTTTGTCAAGATATGCCCTGTTTGGTTTCATTGAGTTTTTTCTTTCCTGCTATGTCTCAATCTTTCTAATATCCTAAAAAGGATCTCAGGAGAAAAAGAGGTGGCATAAGGAGGAGGACGGGACCACAATGTGGGCAACCAAGGAGGGTGATGGTGCAGCAGCTAGCAGACCAGCTTTGGCAGCTGGGGAACCGCAGCCTGAGAACGCAGATGGGAAAGATATGCAGCAAGTGCCCTTTTTGCTCATTCCCATCACTGTATTTAAGCAGCATAGATCATTAGTGAAACAAAGAGATAAGGTTGGCTTCCTCTAAAAAAAATTGTTATTATTAGCTGCACCAGCTGGATCGTATCTACTTTTATTGCAACTAAAAAGCTGTCAAGCTGCTCTCCTTGAACAGCACACAAATCACCATCTCCATTGTTTAAGCTGGAAATACTTCAGTCTTTCTTATACTCCCCACCACCGAAAGTTTTCTGCATATGAGGCCCCTTACAAGCTGAATAAAATTTAACACTATATTAAATTAATTCAACAAATCACAGAAATCAGACCTTCTTCCAGCTAAATGGTTAGCTTTAATTCATAGGCTTGTTAGAGTTCTTTTCTCTACTATAATATACTTATGGCAATTAACCTGACATTTTCTTTGCAGTATTCTTTCTTTTAAACTATCTGAATGAAAAAAGGCTTACATGTGCCCCTGCAATATGTTCATGATTATTCTACCTTGCATCCTATTTAAGATATAATATGATGTTTTGAAATCATATGTGAAAAGTCTGAGAGCTCTATATATTGTGATAGTCTTTTCCACTGTAGCTCTTTTAATATTATCAGCATATTAAATACTAGCAAGTATTTTTTATTACTTTAGTATTTGTGCATCAGTGCTAATACCATGCAAGCAAAAGAGAATCAGACAGTGTTATACTGCAGCCACGATAGCAGCTTTTGAGAACGAAGGCAGTTTTCCACGCAACATTGGAAAGAGCAGAAGTTGCATCCTTCTGTCAGAATATCTGACCATGAATTCCCATGAAAATTATTAAACAACATCAGAATGAATGTCTAATCCAACTTGTAAATTTTGTGAATTTGGAAGATTTAAAATTTAATTAGTTAATATAACTGTTGTTATTATTTTAATATAATTTTGCTCTTACTGAACATCATCATGCAAAGTGTTTGCCCATCGACAAACCTACTTCGCAGTTTAGCAGCAGCTAAAGCTGTGCTTTAAGATTTATTTCATCAGCTCTCAAGAGGATGCTCACAGAAGTATTTGAAATACCCTTGTACACCTAATATATAGATAACATACAGATAAGCTTTTCGTTACTGCTTCTGTTGTCAATGACAAGAAAGGTCTGGCAACGGATGTCCACAGATCCCAATTCCTCCTCCTGAAAAAGAACTTAAAACCTCAAGACCTTTGCTCCTCAGCTCTGCTGTGCTGCAGATTCAGAGTGGGGATGCTGTAGCACTGAACCTATCCCTGGTAATCCCAGTCAAACACATCTTGACACTGCAAACACTGAGTCCTGGGGGTAAAGTAAAAATGAAGCTGTAAGCTTTTTGTGAGCAAAAATGTTACAAAATCCTGTGCTAGGGGTGTTTTGGGTGCTTGGTTTTTTAAGTGAGCCTTCAGGGGAAAGCACAGAAGAATGGAGAGGCCATGGCTGCTGCTGAGGAAGGTGAAGGGGAAATGAAGCCTGCAGACAGACAGGCAAAACGAGAGTACATGAAACAGGTAAACTGTTCGTCATTTTAATGAGCTGCTAACATCAAAACCTGTTGCACTTCTGCTTGCTGCCTTTTAATAGCCACATGCAGGATTTGCCTGCAGGGCAGAGGAGAGAGCAACAAGCCTGGAAGTTGTAAACAGTCAAGCCAAATGTTTTTTAGAGTATTCATATAATTACTGTGCTTTCCACTGTCCCCCGTAATTGGTGTTTGCAGAGCTCAATTCCTGCAGTGCAGTCTGGGGAAGTACAGGACTTCAGCCAGCAGCAGCAAAACGGATTTAATTTAATAAACTAAAACACCACTGCAACTGCCTTGATGGGCAAATCTGAGAATCAAGCTCAGGGAGAAAAATGCACTTTCAAAAAACCCTAACTATTCCCAAGTTAGGCACAAGATCAGCAAGGCACAACCTGTGTTATGAAGCCCAACCCCTCAAAACTGCAAGCAGAATTCCCAACACTTTTCCAGTCCAAAAACCCTAAATTACACTCCCATCCATCCTGCATGCATTTCGGAGCTTGGCTATGAAAGACAAACAGCCTACAGAACTACAGCAGGAAAGATAAAAGGACATACTGAGGCTTTAGGTCCCACAAAGTGTGTGGTTTTAAAAAAGAAAACTCCAAAACAGTTGCAAATTTGGGTGACAGGGCTTTTCAGGCTGCAAAAGGTTATTTCGATTTCATATCACATAAACTCACGCAATGAACTCATTTTAAGACAAACCAACTAGTTTTGCATTAGTCCTCAGCAGACGTTTAACAAAATGGTTTTATAGGCGCTGTTATAAAGTAGTAGGTTTCAGTAAAATAGAAAACAATAAAATCCATTGGAAAAGCTTCAGTAAGCACGTATAAAATTTGCAGCTTGTTAGTAAATACAAAACATGGAAGACAGAGTCCAGAGCCTGAGAAAAGCCATCCCTTTGAATGCTTCATGCCCGCGGGGACCTGTGACCGCAGTCGCTAGGCTGTTGCAAACATTCCTGCCGTTTCAGCTTTGGTATTCAAAGCCCCAGGTGCTCTGGCAATGCTGTCATAAATCACATGTACGTGGCTTCTCTCGGCATCCCCTGACCCATCGCTTTCCAGCCTGCGATGTGCCATCTCCTCCCCCTTGGCACCTTGGCCTTTTGGGGCCTATGTGAAGCCCAAATGCTGCAGCAGTGGCACACCCCGCAGGCAGGCAGGGCAGGCAGCCTGCAGCATCCTCTGCTCGCTCTAGCACAAAATTTGTCCAGCTTTGATACAGAGGGAAGAGGACAATAAATTGACAGTTTTCTGCGAAATTATCCACAAAACCCCTCTTTGTGGCAAAGCTAATTTAGAGCCTACCTACCTTCAGTTAGGTTAGGTTTTGTACTATTTTGTGCTGATTGACACCAAATTTCAGTTACCAAGTATCCGACCATGGCTCTTGCGGACTTTCATTTTTACTACACCATCTGACTGAACTTCACCTCTGGCCCACTCCTTTCTTCCAGATCATAGAATCGCCTGGTTGGAAAAGACCCTTGAGATCACTGAGTTCAACTGTACCTGTCCACTGCTAAAC
>NW_010325232.1:1930-2177 GCF_000700745.2 Antrostomus carolinensis | reverse complement strand
GGGAGGTGAGCTTAACCAGGGAGATTAACCCTTGAGGTGAGTTTAACCTGTGAGCTTAGCCCAGGAGGTGAACTTAACCAGAGAGATTAACCCATGAGGTGAGCTTAACCTGTGAGCTTGACCCGGGAGGTGAGCTTAACCAGGGAGATTAACCCTTGAGGTGAGTTTAACCTGTGAGCTTAGCCCAGGAGGTGAACTTAACCAGAGAGATTAACCCATGAGGTGAGCTTAACCTGTGAGCTTGACC
>NW_010325232.1:0-1600 GCF_000700745.2 Antrostomus carolinensis | reverse complement strand
TGATGGGTGAGCTTAACCCGTGAGGTGAGCTTAACCTGTGAGCTTAGCCCGGGAGGTGAGCTTAACCTGTGAGCTTGACCTGTGAGGTGATCTTAGCCCAGGAGGTGAGCTTAACCAGGGAGATTAACCTGTGAGCTTAGCCTGTGAGGTGAGCTTAACCTGTGAGCTTGACATGTGAGGTGAGCTTAACCTGGGAGATTAACCTGCAAGCTTAGCCTAAGAGGTGAGCTTAACCCATGAGGTGAGCTTAACCTGTGAGCTTGACATGTGAGGTGAGCTTAACCTGGGAGCTTAATATGTGAGCTTAGCCTGTGAGCTTGACATGTGACCTTGACCCGGGAGGTGAGCTTAACCTGCGAGCTTAACCCGTGAGGTGATCTTAACCAGGGAGATTAACCTGCAAGCTTAGCCTGGGAGGTGAGCTTAACCTGCGAGTTTAACCCATGAGGTGAGCTTAACCTGTGAGCTTGACTCAGGAGGTGATCTTAACCTTAACGCATGAGGTGAGCTTAACCTGCGAGCTTGACCCATGAGGTGAGCTTAACCTGCGACCTTAACCAGGGAGGTGAGCTTAACAAGGGAGATTAACCCGTGAGGTGAGCTTAACCCAGGAGCTTGACCTGCAAGCTTAACCTGTGAGCTTAACCCATGAGGTGAGCTTAACCTGCGAGCTTGACCCATGAGGTGAGCTTAACCTGCGACCTTAACCAGGGAGGTGAGCTTAACAAGGGAGATTAACCCGTGAGGTGAGCTTAACCCAGGAGCTTGACCTGCAAGCTTAACCTGTGAGCTTAACCCATGAGGTGAGCTTAACCTGCGAGCTTAACCGGGAAGGTGATCTTAACCTGCAAGCTTGACCTGTGAGCTTGACCCATGAGGTGAGCTTAATCCGTGAGGTGAGCTTAACCAGAGAGCTTAACCCATGAGGTGAGCTTGACCTGCGAGCTTAACCCATGAGCTTAACCAGGGAGGTGAGCTTAACCGGTGAACTTAACTGACAAGCTTAACTGGGGATCTTAACTGGTGAGGTGAGCTTAACCAGTGAGCTTAACTGGGGAGCTTAACCTGTGAGGTGAGCTTAACTAAGGAGTTTAACTGGGGAGCTTAACCCGTGAGCTTAACCAGTGATAGCTTAACTGGTGAGCTTAACCAGATAGCTTAACTGGTGAGCTTAACCAGATAGCTTAACTGGTGAGCTTAACCAGATAGCTTAACTGGTGAGCTTAACCAGATAGCTTAACTGGTGAGCTTAACCAGATAGCTTAACTGGTGAGCTTAACCAGATAGCTTAACTGGTGAGCTTAACTGGTGAGCTTGACGAGCAAGCTTAACCAGAGAGCTTAAGTGGTGAGCTTAACCATCACAGCACGCTTAACTGGTGAGCTTAACTGATGAGCTTGACGAGCAAGCTTAACCAGAGAGCTTAAGTGGTGAGCTTAACCATCACAGCACGCTTAACTGGTGAGCTTAACTGGTGAGCTTAACCCACGAGCTTAACCAGGGAGGTGAACTTAACTGGGGAGGTGAGCTTAAGTGGTGAGCTTAACCATCACAGCACACTTAACTGGGGAGCTTAACTGGTGAGCTTAACCAGGGAGGT
>NW_010325231.1:0-732 GCF_000700745.2 Antrostomus carolinensis | reverse complement strand
TGGTGCACTCAATCCCACTGTCCATGCCTCCGACAAAGATGTTGAACAGCACCGGCCCCAATTCTGACCCTTGAGGGACACCACTTGTCACTGGTCTCCACTTGGACATCGAGCTGTTGACCACAACTCTTTGAGTGTGACCATCCAGCCAGTTCCTTATCCACCGAGTGGTCCATCCATCAAGCCCATGTGTCTCCAATTTAAAGACAAGGATGTCGTGCGGGACAGTGTCAAATGTCCAGGTAGATGACATCAGTGTATTTAGCTTCATCCACCAATGCTGTAGCCTCATCATAATAGACCACTAGATTTGTCAGGCACAATTTGCCCTTAGTGAAGCCATGTTGGTTGTCACCAATCACCTTTTCATTTTCCATGTGCCTTAGCATAGTTTCTAGGAGTATCTGCTCCATGATCTTGCCTGGTACTGAGGTGAGACTGACCGGCCTGTTTTTTTAGTCTTCCTTATTTTCCTTTTTAAAAATGGGGGTGATGTTCCCCTTTTTCCAGTCTGCGGGAACTTCACCAGACTGCCATGACCTCTTAAATATGATGGATAGTGGTTTTGCAACTTCATCTGCCAGCTCCCTCAGGACTCGTGGATGCATCATCATGTCCCATGGACTTGCGCACCTACAGGTTCCTTAGGTGGTCCCAAACCTGATCTTCTCCTACAGTGGGTGGCTTTGCATTCTCCTGGACCCTTCCTCTGCTTTCTAGGACTTGGGCAGC
>NW_010325230.1:116687-129864 GCF_000700745.2 Antrostomus carolinensis | reverse complement strand
GAAATAGTGTGGCCACCAGGACCAGGGAAGTGACTGTGCCCCTCTACTCGGCACTGGTGAGGCTGCACCTTGAGTACTGCATCCAGTTTTGGGCCCCTCACTACAAGAAGGACATTGAGTTGCTGGAGCATGTGCAAAGAAGGGCAAGGAGCTGGTGAAGGGCCTGGAGAACAAGTCTTATGAGGAGCAGCTGAGGGAACTGGGATTGCTTAGTCTGGAGAGGAGGAGGCTGAGGGGAGACGTTATTGATCTCTACAACTACCTGAAAGGAGGCTGTAGTGAGATGGGTGTTGGTCTCTTCTCCAAAATAACAAGTGATAGGACAAGAGGGAATGGACTTAAGTTGCACCAAGGGAGGTTTAGGTTGGATACTAGGAAAAAGTTCTTCACTGAAAGTGTTGTCAAGTACTGGAACATGCTGCCCAGGGAAATGGTTGAGTTATCATCCCTGGAGGCATTTAAAGGACATGTAGATGTGGTACTTGGGGACATGCTTTAGTGGTGAACTTGGCAATGCTAGGTCTGTGGTTGGACTAGGTGGTCATAATGGTCTTTTTCAAACAATTATATGATTCTATGATAAATTTAAACCAAAACCAACCAGTTACACTGCAACAAGGAAGTTCTCATGGCATATAAGTATGCTATAACTATGCTGATTATCACTAGCAAGACGTTCACATGTACTAATATTAACAAATCTTTTATGCATAACCAAATTCCTAGCTTCTAATGGGAAGCCACACGTAACTATATGTGCTCCACTGTTGAACACATTGGTTTTACAGTCCAGTATGTACCACGGTTTATGGGAAGGCACTACATTAGACTGCCTGTTTGGCACTCAAAAGCTTACTGCCAGACTAGAAGCAGATTTAAATCAAAAGCTACATATCTTGACTGGAATTGATCTGTTACTATTAGGTGATTAATTTATAGTACTAAGAGAGTGTAGACTATTAAGATAAGGTTCTTCTGTGCATGCTGTCTCTGCACACAGGTTCACCTTTTCCTAATGTTTAAAGTTGACTGGGTCTCAGATCTTGGCCTGGGTAATTTCTGAGTCACCACTGTGTATCCTCATTTCTCCCTGGTTATTTATCAGCAAAATATTTCCAGCTAGAGGGGACATTTGGACAATTATAGATGTATTCCCTATTGTCCATTCTGTGTGCTCACTTTTGCTGAGGTTTTGTTGTATGTCCCCCATTATATCACGAGCAATCATGAAATAGAGCACATGTAGCCATCTTTGGCACCATTTATTTGTCTTTATTAGGTACTTGCAACAGAAGTGACACATTCAGTTACTACACAAGTACCAAAGCAATGCTACCAATAGTATTTTTTTCTTCCTGGTACTAAAACATGTCAGAAAGAAACTAAAACCAAAATCCATTGTCCTCTGTAAGACAGATAACGTTGCCATGCTACCAGGAAAAGGATGTTCATTTGTATGAGAAAAGCACCCCTTTAGCAGACTCCAAGTTGAAATTATTTTGGCTACTGATTCATCTTGATGTTCTCAGATAGAATGAAGTGTCTTCAGATTTAGCCCCCTAGAGCCGTGCTGAGTCTGTCTGCATTTGACCCCTCTGTTGGGAAATCCTGGTTCAAAAGTCCCAAATGTTTAACAGCCTGTCAGCGTTCAGCTGTGCTTATTCATATCAAATGTTTCTGTTGACTGCCCCTTAGAATCTGGTACAAATTTAATTTCTCAGGGAAAGCTGCCTAATGGTAAATGTATCATAGAACAACAGATTCACACGAAGCAGAAAAAGGCTGATTACCTGAATATATAAGTGTGTAGTCCCACAAAGTGGAAGAGATGAACTAATAACTCTCAACAAGAACTATGTGTTTCAACAAACTTTGTTCATGAGATGCTAGCAGAGAAACCCCAACAGAATCTAAAGAAAAAATGAGAACATGAGTGATCATTTCTTCTCATACGGTTCTGACACAAGAATACTTTGGTTCCTTTTTAACCGGAATACAACAGGCTCCATCTTCTCTCCATGAGTAAACAGCTAAATTATGAATTATATTCCCTGGGAATATAATTATTTTCACAGCTGGCTGCACTGTCATGTAGAAATAATGCTCAGGCAGTAGCAGCCAGGTCTGGCTTGCAATCAGCTTTCAGTACTGTCTTGATAGCCCATTGCTATTCCTCTGACCTGTACAGCTGTTTGACTATAAAATTTAGTCAACTACCAACAATATTCCCTGAGCACCATGGTGTGGAAAATGAATAGTTAAGTTTTCAGCAGTTGTCTGATGACAGATTATTTTTTTCAGGAGATGAATTGTTTCACTGAATGGTTCTGTTCTGCTGCGCTCTTAGGCCTCATATCTCATCACTCTGACCTATACTGTTTATTTTCACAGACATAAAATTGGTAAATTGAAATACAGATGTCAGCTGTAGTCCATCATTTTACACATGAATACTTTTTGTCACTGATTTTACCTAATCTGATAGAAACAGCAGCTCCTGGGATCCACCATTTTGGTAGAGGGTTGTGCCTCTCTGTTGTAATCTAGCTGTGTGTTGGCAATCTGTATGTTGGCAGTATTCACACCCTCCCTGACGTTTCCAGGCCTGACATATGCAACAGGGATGTTGTATTCCAGCTTAATGGCCTTATTAAAGTTATGCCTCTCGGGCACAGCCAAATTTTTGCAAAGAATTTTTACACTTCTGTAAGGTCACCAGATGTTTCATTCTGAATTATACCAACACACAGTCTATTCTTTGTGTTTATGGATAAGCGACAGTAACAAAGTAGGTGCTTGTTAATGAAGGGTCTAGCAGCATTGCACATCCAGCATTGCTAACTGTACTGGCATTTGCACAGTCCTCTGTACATTTACCATGCATGCTAAAACCCTAATGTATAATAAACCCAGAGGTTTATTGAAAAACCACTACCAAAGAGATCCTCCTTTTTCTTCAGAACCACAGATCTTCAGAAGTCAGGCACCAGTTCTCAAGCAAATACTTGAACCACAGCACCCTTACAGGAAATCTGTGTTTTGGTTTGTCCGTATTAGTGGAAAGTAACACACGGATTTCTTGGCAAATTTTTGTAGCTAAAGACTATTATATCAGCAAAAGATGTGCATGTTTAATAGCACTTTTGCTTTAATTCTTACCTCAATAAAACAGTGCAAATAAACAAATTCCCTTTTCAGCATTACTTAATTGATGAATGACGACATAGACTTGGGACCTTCAGGGTGAAAAAAAGTATGACTGGGGATATAAAAGAAGATCATGAAATCAGGAGTATCATAAAGGACAGAAATAGGAAATTACTCTGTTCTAGTACACAAATGGAAGTCAATCAAATGAAACTAGCATGTGGCAGGTAAAAACAAACTAAGGGTTACGATTTTCCACACAGCACGCTATTACAGTGGAGCCCATTCACTCAAAAATATTTTGGATGCTAATATTTTACAGAGCTTAAATAAAAAGTGGTTAAACTCATGAAAGAATAATTTGTTCAAACTTACAGTGGCTTTCAGTACTATCACAAAGCTGAACTGGAATTGCATAATAGATGTTAATTAACTCCTGAGAACAACTTTTGTAAAATAATATTCTTTATTCACACATAATACAAAAAAAAAAAAAAACCACAATAGGATTGTATATGGAAAATATTCAGAGTATGAAAAAATGGATGGCACCAAAATATGGTTTATTTAGTGCAAGAAATTCACTGGAGAATTCTGAAGATGAATTTAATGTGACCCTAGTGACAGACAAAGTGAATGAAGTTTGCCTCAGTATATTGAATAGCTAAGAAGAGGTGAGAATGTAGGAAGTTAGAATGGGAGAAAATGCACTAGTCAGAGTTTGGAATGGTCAGAAAATGCCTAGTTTATTTTGTTGTGGAATAGAGAAGAACCCATAAATTTTAATAATATGGAAATAAATACACATTACATCACAGATACCATATTGGAAGGAGAAATTATAGTTGTTGAAATGATACTGTTGGCTAGGTCGGCCTTTTTTCCTCCCTCACAGAAAAAGGAAAAAATTACTTTGAACCAAATTCTTTAAATTGCCTCTTCTTTCTCTGTTGCCCTTAGAGCAATTATGTATTTGGACATGTTCTTTGAGTCACTGACTAGCTCTTTATTAAAACACACACAAGGAGAAGAAACAAGATGAAGTCAAATTTCAGAGAAAGGATGATGAGAAATTTAAGCCCTGAACTTCACCCAATCATAGAAGATAAGTTGTATGTGATGTGCTCTTTCAGCTCATTGTAATTAAGTGAACTGCAACACGGCTCATCTTCAATGCTTCACATACATGCTCCTCTGAATGCACTCCATGTAAAGCATGTATGGAAAGACTTAGCATGACTACAAGTAATCACAAAAACAAATAAGTATATTAATGTCTACATATTAAAATTTTACATAATAAAATCTTTCATTTATCATGTGCTAAATGAAGTACACAGAGCATTCAGAAATTGTCACTTGCCTGCCTTTTATTAATCGATTGGTGTTTCATTGGAACTGTTGCTTATCTACAGCACAAAAATGACAAATAAAAATGTCTTTTTGTTTTTTTAAAGAAGTCTTATTAACTTGATTTCAGTTACAATTTAAGTGAACATTTCATTAATTTTATCAACAAGTTCAAGCGCTAAAAATAATTAGTAATAGAAATCTTTTAACAGTATTCCATTATATCTTCATTATACCTTAATCACTTGGAAAAGGTACCTGCAAGGGAAACATACAAACTACAAATGCATTTATAATGAAAAATTGGAATTACATTGGTTTTACTCTTCATTTTCTTTTTTTTTGTTTGTGACAAAAAAATGACAACACTTCCAAACTTATCTACAAAGTGTGAAGGAAAAAACTATTGGAAAGTAAGAGGAAAAAACTTCACATGAAGAGAAAGATAAAACTTTCAATTTTATTTTCCTATTTTTTGTTTATCTATCTCTTCTTTGCAGTTCTTTCTTCTGAAATTCTTAAAAGCCTGTAATTCCTACAAAAAATATTTCTGATATCAAAATCTTTTAGAATGGAAAGGTCATTTAATCTGATAAAATAACATATTTGAATAACTTGTAAATAAAGAATTCAGTAACATATTCAGTATCAGTAAGATACTTAGTATTCCACGGGCAAAACTGTATAGATATGGTCTCCATGAGTTCACACTGGCATTGTGCAATATTTTCGGGTGGGATTGATTATTCAATTCCATATGGAATTTAAAGTACACATACACGTATTATGTGACTTTGCATCTAAATCAGTTTATTTGAGGAAGCTGATTCCTTCAGCCCTCCTTCAAACATGCTTAAGAAACATTGACAACAATGTCAACAGTAAGCAGCAATTGAGAGGTATAATGGCTTATTCAGTACAACAACATAAAATTCAGGGGGTTTTTGGTGTGATTTATTATACGTTTAGCATGTTCTGAGGACGTATTCTAGGTTAGGTCCTGTGAGGACCTACCGGTGCTACTCTGTCTCCTAGAGCTTGGTTTGGCCATACCTCACACAGGTTTTTACAGTTTTACGCTTTGTGAGAAATGGACTTGTAGGTATGTGAAGATATCAGATCAAACAGGAAGGTATCTAATGGGTATTTCATTTATGGACCTACTTTTTTCTTAATCACTTTTTCATATATCTAGTTCCTTCTTTCTGGTTCAACAACCAGAATAATTACCTTCACAGCATGTTGTATAGAGAAATATATTATTTCTCTGTTCTGTACACATTCAGCATCAACTGAAATATTTCTGTTTCATCAGGATATTGAAGGACAGTCAAACAGCTGTCTTTTTTTATAACAGAAAAGAATGTGAGGATACCTCTGTCCAGACTCCAGGCTTCTCTTCCTCTTACAACTTGTCCATGCTTTTGTTTCCTCTCTGCCTACCTCACACTGACATACCTGTGAAAGCAAATACTTTTCATTTGAAGTTCAAGAGAAGAATTGGGATCTCTTCTGCAGTGGACATGGTGCAGGTGAAAAAATGGAGTTAGACAACTCCATATATTTTAAAAATACAGAGATTCAGGGACAAATATTCTGTATCCACATGGTGGGAGGCACATTGCCTTTTGTATTGCACCTGACTGGTAGCTGTACATTGAGGACCTGACCTTTCAGTGGTTTGAAGAGTGGAAATGTTCCAGTTGACTTTAACAATGCAAATTCAAGTTTTCAAGCTGAGAGGAAAGCCTTTGCCAAACTTTTACTCCTGAACAGGAATAAAATGCATATATATTGATAATATACTGATGTTCTTACTCCTTGCTAAGAAATCAAGGACTTTTCAACTTCTCATGCTTTGCTAGCATGCAGGTGCAGAAAAAGTTTTGGGGGAGCATAGCCACAGCCACAAAGTGGCCAATAGGATATCCTGTATCATACAACGTAATGCTCAGTATATAGATGAGAGTTGACCAGGAAGCGCTCTCTCTTTTCTAGGATCATGGTTTTGGGATTTTTTCTCCTCTGGGATCACTAGCAGGGAACAGGCTGGGCATTGGTCAGCAGGTGGTGAGCAATTTCACTGTGCATAATTCATTTGCATATAAATAATAATAGTAACAATAATAATAATAGTAATAATATTTTATTTAAATTATTAAATCATTCTTATCCCAACTCACAAGTCTCTTTACCTTTATCCCTTTGGGACAGGGGAGGGAGAGTGAGCAGCTTCATGGTGTTTGGCTGCCAGACGGGTTAAAACCACAACGGAATAGGTGAACTGTCGTCAGGAGTTACCGATCTCTCTTCATTGACTACAGACTTAATATTGACTGAGCAATTACCTTAGACTGGACACCTGACAAACCAGAGGTAAAGCTGAAGTGAGATAAATCACATTCAAAGTATCCTTTGAGTGATGCATTTCTGTATTCACTCTGAGCTTTAGTTGTTCTCCTTTTGCATAGCAGCTCATCTTCACTGTGACCTGCTGGGAAATCAGAAATATAGCCTCAGAGCTTGTTCACAGTTGGTTTTATAGATTTATTCTCATCAAGTCTAAAATAATAGAAATATATAATACAACTGGATGTTGGGGGAGTTTTTTTGGTTTTGTTTTTTTTTCCCCCCATCCCTCTATGGCTCTACAAATTAGGACAACTGCAGATGCAGAAGTTAGTCCAAGCTGCAAGAATCTTAAATAACAAGATTTCATTTCTAGATGTTGGTGCTACCCAACGTTCCTGGAAGAGCAGTTGTGCCACTGGGATTCACAAAGGTTTTGCTACTGAATTGAGGTCTGAATTACCAGAAGTAAGTTTAATGTAGCCCACTGTTTTCAAGGATATTTGAAAATATGCCACAGTATTAAATGGCAGAATGTAACTGTTTCAGCAAAAGCACCTCAAATTCTGTTTTGGAAGCTGGTTAACTTTGGAGCAGCATATACTTTCTTGACATTTCAGAATTTATTGCTACATCAAGAAAAAAATTAAGGATATACACTAGCTCAATCATAGCATATAGGACTAGAATGGACAGTGTGAGGTAATCATCCTTGCCCCTAGGAAGGATCAGCTATAATGGTGTCACTTCTAATGTATTTATCTAACCTTTCTTTTAAAAGTTCTGAAAATTCTGTAGAGCCTACCAGTTTTCCAGTGAATAACTATCTTTACAACCAGAAAGTGGTTTCTAATGTTTAACCAAAACCCTTAAGTATTTCTATTTTTTTTCTGATATTTGGAGTGTAGGCAGAGAATCTAATTCTGTCTTCATTTGTGTAGTGGAAGGAGTATGCACATTTTTTCTTTTTATCCTTGCACACTGGAATTCTAGTCAGTAACCAGAATCACATTTGTTGAAGTACTACACCATATAAACCAGAAGAGATGGTACCTACTCTGCAGGAAAAAAAGAATTTGATACAGACATATATTTGTTTGTAGAATTCCTAGTATTGTTTTGTGAGGTTATACTTTTGTACAGTACGAAGGCAAAAGTATTAAGCTCAGGGTTCTGGTTTGCAAGAAAATGTAATGGTTAAAAAGACTGAGCTGTTTTCTCTTCTGTCATGAGTGACTGGCAGAAGCAGGCAATGGAATAGATGTTTTTTCATAAAATCTTGCGGAAGGCTGAGGCAGGAGCTGTGGGAAAGTCAGTAGTTTTACTGGTGTGATATCAGGCTCTGACAGAATTTACTTCAGAATTCTACAGAAATTACTTCATTGTCTCATGAGATATTAGTGATTTTTTTTTCTTTAACAAAAAAGAACAGCAGCATTATATAATATCTGTCCCAGTGTAAAAAAAACCCCAAAACATCTGAAGATGCCTTCAGATGTACTAAAGGATTCAATTAATTAACTTTGGTATGAGTAATTGGTTTTCTGTCAGGCACAGTGATGAGATCTGGGGCCTTCTGTATTCTTTTCTGGTACCTGTGAGGTATAATAGAAATTATAGCCATTGAAATTGGACAAGGGGATAGAACTCCTTACACTTTTTGTGTAATCTCACATATTTTAAAGTTTTTAAATTAGATGAGCTTAGCAGTGGCTCTTTTGCTTTTGTCAGTTTGCAGGTTAAGGCAAATATTAACCCAGTAATATACATTGGACATTTTTTTTCTCATCAGTCTTTGCATATTATTTTTGCAATGACTGTGAAATCTGTATGCTCACATTGCTGATATGTTGTATCTCCAATAACTGTACTTTTCAAATGATTGGTATTTGAGCCATCAACAGGTAAGAAATCACCCACAGTGTGAAAAGCATCCATTGATGACATCTCAGAAGACAGCATCTATATCATGTGATGCTGGATTTAATTATAAATTGCTGTTTTTTTAAAAAAAACTTTAAAGTATACAAAAAGACTGGAGAAGGTCTTCCATACTATTACTCAGTGATTCTCGTAAAAGTATCAGACAGCCTCCCAATTTAATTTAAATAATTTTCTTTCACTTAAAAGTTTTGGTCAAAAGATGTTTATATGACAAAAATAAAAGAACAGAAGTTGCTGATTTAAAAATGGAATACAAAACTTACTTCTGATACTTCCATTACAAGCTAAAAATACTCAGCTCCATACTAAAACTATTTTTTGCACCTTAGCCAATGATTTTACTTTTACAGCATATTAATATTAGAGAACAAATGTTAAAGAAAGATTTTAACACTCTAAAAATATACATGTATCTAAACAAAAGCAGAGAATGGTACAATCTTGAAAGCAAAAGACTGATAATGGTTGCATGAGAGAGAAGCCCTTCATAGTAGGGGTCCCAATATGAAGGGTGAAAGCTGCCAAATGAGGTCATAATCAAAACTTGTTAATTGCTCTATTGCTACAATTTTTTTCAGAGAATTTATGATGTCAACTATATTGCAGAAACCCTTTTTATTGCAGCATGCCAGTCACTACTGTCCATGATACAGCTGCTCATAAACAGATGAATCTGTAATATATCCCTATGAAAAATATGAATTTGTCTCCCATACCTAGATTAATTTTACAAGATTTCTACCTTTGGTTACATGGACTTATCATTCTCAGTAATCATAACCCACCAAAACTGTAGGACATCAATAGCACTGCTATAAACTGAAAATGTTAGATTATTTTTCCTTAAATCATTAAATTTCAGGCAAATTAGAGGCATGCTGTTGGTTTTATTTCCTGGAAGCTGAAGCATCCAGATGTTTCATTTTCATGACATTTAACAATTAATAACCTCACTGTCACAGGTAGTAATTTTCCAAGTGCTTTTTCTGCCCCTGTTTCAAAAATGAATATGTGAAAAAATGCTTTGGTACTTCAATTTTCTCTTCTACTTTTTGGAGAAACTTCCAAAATGATTAGCTAAATGATCAATCAGTTAAAAAAAGTGGATTCAGGGTTTGATCCAAATGTCATTAAAATCTATATTTTAATTAGTTTTTCCCTTCTATTTTTGTAATTTTTTTAACAGTTTTTGTGAATTTGAAAAGAACAGTTAATGTTATTTGACTAGCTTCCTGGTTGTAGTTTACTAATATGGTCTATCAGAGACCATGTTGTCATTCCAATTGAAATATCAGTGGTAGGTATGCAAGTATAGTATACCTATGTATGCAGTCACATATATATGTATGTATATGACAGTAGAACACTGTATTGACTTCCACACTCTAAAAAATAACCAAGTAGTAGAGGTTTATTCAGGTTTTCCCAAGCCAGACTTACACCCACCCACATCAAGGTCAAGGAGAGAACGAAGAGACTCAGTAGTTTTGAGAAAGGGTGGCCACATTAATCTGATAGGAAGATTTGATATTTAGAGAGGCATATGGAAGGTTCTCATCAGGTCGTCTTCATGTTACCTTTTCTTCACTGGAATGCTACAGCTATGCTCTAATTGAACAGCATGGTACTCAAGAACCCTCCTTTCCATTGTTCACCTTCTGAAAGAAAAAAAGCATGGAAGGTGGCTTGCAAAAGAAATGTGCATTTATATCTTTGTCATTCAACTGAAAAGTGTATTGGAGTATCAATGTCAGCAGCTTTATTTTCCCATTTCTTTGACAGGTCCAAAACCGAGAAGACTTTCATTTTGTAATGCCCCTCTGTAGAATAAAAAAGCAGCTGATTAAAGTGTTTCTGTTTACCCTATACCATAATTAAAATTTTTCAGTTTGGTGATTTATTTTTCAAAGAGTGTTTGCTTTTTCTGTTATCTAGAGCTTAGCATGGGGTAGATGGGAGAATAAATGCATTTCTGAACAAAATTTAGCCCAAAAAATGAGAAAACTTCAGAATTATAAAAACAAATATCACATTTACCAGGAAGAAGCTGCTTATTACCTCTGTTACTAACCACATTCAGTGATTTGCGGGTTCAGATACCAGGCAACATTACCTCATACAATTTCCTCCTGGTGACTGAGACAAAACCCAAAGGTGTAGGATATGGGCATGCTTATTACCATTAGGTATTCTGAGAGAAAATTAAGAGAAAGTTTCAGGTAAAAACAAATCTGGAAAGACATTTGCCTGTGGGCAGAGTATCCTTTCATTTATAGAAAATAAGACCACTTGGGTTTTTCTTAATACAGAACAAGAACCAAACCAAAGGAACACAGGAATTGCATTGGTAATTTGATTGAGGACATATTTCTCCCTTTGAGAATAAGAAACTCATGCAAATAAACAGGCTCAAGACTGTAAAAAAAAAAAAAGGAAACAACCTGGTGATGTTGGTAAAACATGTTCCTTTCCCTGACTACATAATAAAAGAGATATCTGGAAAGTGCATTTTTTTTTTTTTACACTTCCAAGAAGAAGCATCGCTGAGTAAATGAAATTGCTGGGGGTTTAGACCAAACAAATTAAAAACATGTTCTAAAAATTTTACTAATTTCCATCATAATAAAAGACAAGAGGATAAATGGATGATATGAAAACTAGATATCTAGTGACCTTTTCAGGTGTATAAATAATACGTTTCATATTTTTGTTTGCCTTTGTGTTTCTCACTTCTGGAGAACTAAAAGTTGTCAGAGATATCACCTTCTTAAAGCTGAATCTTTAGCAAATTCTTTGCTTACGCTTTGTTTCTTTGCCTAGGAGAATTTGCTATTTCCTCTTATTTCGTCAGTTACCAGCCTTTCACACCTTCACTATCTCCTTCTCCTAGTACTACTCATGTTACCCTTTTACTTTCTTCTTGGCTTCCAAAATCTTGAATACTTGGAAAGAAGTGCTACTGATGGTATGTAACTGTGGGCAGTCAGCAGCTGACTGTTTTGAGTCCAAAGCAGCTTATACAACCAGTGCTCTCCCTGATGGAGTAAGTCTTTCACGCATTTCTCACTATACTGAGTGGATTATACAGTGGGATGCTGAAGTGAAAATAAAGCATTAAGCAATATAAGAAAGGGAAGAGTCTCTCAGCTGCTCTCCTGAGTGCCTATGTCCTGGCAGATAGACATCTCTCTGCAACCATGCTTACTGCACTTCTCGTATTATGTTGGGTTAAAGCAAAGTGTCATAGAGTTTTTCTACAAGAAATTTGGCATCTCAACTAGATTATAATAAGTAATATATAGCTGTGTGAAAAAGACCTAGCAGTGTAGTTCTAGAGTTGGGGATCAATGGGATAAATCTTTACAGCAATGTACAAATTATATATGTTCTGTCTTGTGTTCTAAGTGGAGACCCTAAATGTGAGACAAAGAGCAATTTGTTTCCATTTAGTAGGAGATGTATGGGATCCATGTAACAACCAGTTGGATTAGCCTTAGCTAACAGCAGAACTCCTGCTTAGCTGCTAGTTCACTTCTCCCTTCAGAGGGAGAAAATAGGAAGAATGTGGGCTGAGATAAAGACAGGCAAATTGATTACCATTGTGGACAAAGTAGACTCAGGAAAAATTAACTCACAAAAAAATAATTGTTAATTTGGATTGTGGGAAACAGGAAGACAAACACTGAAACACCTTTCCTCCCCTGCTTTCCCAAGCTCAACTTCACTCCTTCACTCTAGTCTTCAGCAGTTACAGTTGGTAGACAGTGGTTCCCCTCCGCTGCTCTGTTTTCACACTTTTTGCCTGCTCTGGCATGGTCCTCCACAGTCACAGAATCACAGAATTACAGAATGTTGGGGATTGGAAGGGACCTCAAAAGATCATCTAGTCCAATCCCCCTGCCGGAGCAGGAACACCTAAATGAGATCACACAGGAAGGCGTCCAGGCGGGTTTTGAATGTCTCCACAGAAGGAGACTCCACAACCTCCCTGGGCAGCCTGTTCCAGTGCTCTGTCACCCTCACCGTAAAGAAGTTTCTTCTCAAGTTTAAGTGGAACCTCCTGTGTTCCAGCTTACACCCATTGCCCCTTGTCCTGTCATTGGGCATCACTGAGAAGAGCCTGACTCCATCCTCCTGACATTCACCCTTAACATATTTGTAAACATTAATTAGGTCACCCCTCAGTCTCCTCTTCTCCAAGCTAAAGAGACCCAGCTCCCTCAGCCTTTCCTCATAAGGGAGGTGCTCCACTCCCCTCAGCAGGGGAATATCTGCTCTGGTATGGAACACCTCCTCTTCCTCCTCCTCTTCTGACCTTGGTGTTCCCTCTGCTGCTTCTCACTTTTTTTGTTCCATCCTCCTCTCTCTCTGTGGCACTGTCTGCCCT
>NW_010325230.1:54078-116620 GCF_000700745.2 Antrostomus carolinensis | reverse complement strand
CACAGTTTTTCCCAGAGGTGCCTCCATCTCAGCTGTGGGGCTTGGTTGTGCCCCGCAGTGGTTGGGTTGGAACTGGCTGGAACCGGCTCTGCCCGGCATGGGGCATCCCTGGCCTCTCCTCACAGAGGCCACCCTGCAGCCCCCGCCAGCGCCCTGTATGCCAGCACAGTTAATTGCCAAAGTAGCTTCTTACACAGACTTTCCAACATTCCCTTAGAAATTGTGTCAGCAACTGGAGCACTAGAAGTGAGGCACTGAGAAAAGATCCTGTTTGCTGAAAGGTTTTAAAATGGACAAAATCAGACTCTGGCTGTGACTTGGGTAAAAGTATGAAACACTGAAGGCAGACTAGGAGGGATGTGGACAGGGTCCATGGACTGTACTAACGAGAACAGACATCTCTGGGGATGACAACTTGCTCTTGGCAGAGCAGTGCGAAACTGGTGTCATTTGGCTTTGTCAAGTCTTGATTTTCAGAGGTGCTGGAAATTTACTGTTCGTGTTGACTTCAGGGGGATATTAGCATCTCAAAGAAAGGTGCATGTTTTTGAGAAGAAGGGATTAGAAATGCTGATCTACCTGCACAGCCAAACTGCAGAGCATCAAAGCTCCCAGGTGGGAAGTCTCACCAAACTCCACAGGGCAAAGAACTCTTGAACCCCAACACAGAGCTGTGCAGTTGCTGCTGTGCTGCCTTCAGGCTGTAGTCTAGTTAACACATCAGCTCACTGGTTTTAGCAGTTGCTGGTACAGGCAAGCCATAGGTTTTATGGGAGGGAGGGTAGAATCTCACCATTTTTACTTTCTCAGTTTCTTGGCTGTCATTTTCCCAGTTGTCTGGACTACAGACTAGTCATTGGAGATTGCAGGTTTGTCCGTATTGTTTGTGCAGTTGTATTTTAAAGAATGACTCTGATCACACTTTGATGTGTGATTTTGGTACAGATGAAGTCCTACCTTGAATGTCCGCAGCAACGCTTTACATATGTCGGTTACCAAATGTGTAAAAATACTAGCTAAGTATTGCAAGAAGCTCATTAGGAATAAATACAATGCTGAATAATTCATTTTTCCAGACTAATTATAAGAAATGTCAGGTCTTTATATTCAGAAGATTGGTATATACTTAACAGAGAGAGAAAACTTACATATGTAAACCCTTGTCCTTCACTTTTGGATTCACAGGAAAACATATCACAGCCACTGGAACAAGATTTATGTTCTTTATTTTCAAAAATGGATAACAATCAGCATAAGATTTTGCAATTTGAGGCTATTTTGCAATTCAGGCTAATGTGAGTATAACCATGCAATTCAAGTAATTTTTTTAAAGTTTCCAGGTGAACTTAAAGAGAAAAATGTTTGCCACTTTGAGAGTGGACCTTTTTCTCCTGTTCTTAAAGGCAGTAACTAAGATTAGGAAACAACAATAAATGTCTGATTTTATATCACTTATTCAATGATATTGATTTTTTATATTTCCAAAGCTTGGAAATATATTCCATGTTGGATATCTAATTGAAACATTATGGAAATAAGATCTGGACCATATTCTTGTCATGTCCCAATTCAAATGGGAAGAAAGCATTAAGGTTTACTCTAATGAAAAAAAAAAACTGACAAAAGAAGCTGAAAAAAAATGCTTATAGTATATTCAAATTTTGTCCTGATTCTTTGAATTAGATAAAGTCTTGAATTAAATTAAGTGATTTTCAGAAAGTTATAAGCTCATTTTGAGACAGCTTTCACAGTAAAAACCTAGGGCAATAACATCCATAATAATATATACAGAATCACAAATTGAGAAGGAAAAAAAATAACTGGAAATATAAAAATGCCCGCTGAAAGAAAATTAAAGATTGTAATTTTACCATGAAATATTCTCTATTGGCAGCTCTGTCTCCAGAGGAGATTTCACAGGTGACTGTGTAGGCACTTACCATGAATACTTTTATCTGCAGTGTGCTTCTATGTGGGAGAAGTTACTCCTAGGGCAAGACCTGTTCCTACCTCTTTCCAGAGACCACTGGCTAGACAGTTTTGTTGGAGGACAATTTCTGCAGCACAAGACCTGTGACATCTCAGAGTACATTAGGACTGAGAACCCGGTTTGCATAAGGCCACGACCAGTAATCAGAGAGTACCAACCTGACCCAGCAGTTGGTAACAGCAAAGCTTTCTGAATTGCATTAACCTGTCAAAGATTCAGTTGTCCAAAACTTATGTGAGTCAATTATTTGATTAAGGTAAGAATGGGTTGGCAGGGAAGGGGCTGATGTTATCTTGAACTATGTTGAAAATAAAAAAGTAGTATATAGTTACTGGTGTTCTCAGACTCTACAAGTAGCCGGGTTGTACAAACAGCAACACGTGGCTTCACCAGGTAACTATGATCACTGCTGTACATGTCATAGAATTAATGCAAAAATATAGTAAGGAAATAAAAACAAATAGCAGCTTGCAAAAACACATGATTATTTACATTGCCAGACATACAGAAAATTGAGATGCAAGTTTTCAGTCATGTGCCTTCACATGGATCAAATGCCATCCCATCTCTTTCCTAAGGCAACAAATCCATTTTTTTCTACAGAAATGCACAAAAAAAAAAGGTTGAGGATTCACATATCTACTTCCAGTCCTCATTTATAAGTTATCACCAGTAATGTCCTGTGAGGAAGTCCTTTCATTTCATTTAGTAAAATCAGCTATGTGGATTATTTCATTTGCTCCTGTGATTTGTGGGTTTTGGGGTTCTTTATTTATTTATTTTTTTAAACTGATCTGAGGTTGCATCAAATTGGTGTATTTACGTGCTGGAAATTTGGGTTGCTTTAGTTTCATGAGTAGCATCTCAGATCATAGCTTTTAATCTGAATTATGCTAATAGTAAATGGTTGGATGGCATTCTCCATTTACATGGTCTTCACTGCAAGTCAATCTGATTTACCCACAGAAGAAAAGTAGAAGTATTAAAACTATTTAATTTGTTTCTTAGGACATTCATGTTGGTAAAACACTCTTTTTCCTCACCTTTGCTATGTTGTTTTGCTTTCTTTGCTCACTTCGTGAACAGTTTGTATTTCACCAACAGGCAGGGCAAACAGACCATGATTTTACAGCTTCAAGTTAAATAGAAATATTCATCATTAACATGACTTGCAGAGTCAACTTACTGATAGTATATTGAGCTGCTCTGAGTAAGTGTGAGCTTCAGGCTACACTGGTCAATGAGACATAAAAATAGCACCAGTCACAGAGCACATTTTCATGACTTAGTGAGGCTTTTTCCTGTCAGCAATTTGATTGAACGTTAAGAAGAAATGATTTAGGATTGCAGGTAGTCTTGCAGTCTTGCTGAAATAAGAGCTATATTCAACCTTTCACTCTCTAGATAAGATTAAATGGAAAACCGACTCACTTCAATGCTGAGCAGCTAGGTAAAGAAAAACAAGAGCAAAAGAGGCAGGAAAACACACACGCACACCCACTCACACAAGCAATCGGGTCAACACTTTGTTAGCATTGCAGCCTTTCCATGAGAAACAGGGCACTTTCACATTTCTACCTTTGTCAAACACAGTTCATTACTGCTTGTTTTGCCTCTGTTCCATAGAAACCTTTTCTAGGTACATGTGTCCAAGTGGATCGCATTCTTGCAATGACAAGTACCACTGTAACTCCTGTGGACCTCAGCACGAAAGATAAAGTGCAAAATGTGTGCGATCACAGGACTCAGTCTCTCTACTGCCCTGGTTTCCTTGTCTTTTTCTTGGAAGTCTTCGGGAGAGTCTTTTCTTCCTTGCTTGAAGGAGGATTGGTGGGAAATTGTAGTCCAAATCCATTAGGTCCATTTAGGAAGATACATTGGAAGTAGCGGATGGGAGCTAGGAAATAGGGAAGAGATTATTAATGTTTATAGCTTGCAAACTGGGGACATGAGTCTATTCCATGTTCTTTCAGAAAACTCTGTATAATTTCATTCCTATTAAGTGAGTTATGACAGCACAAACCTCTAGTATGATCACAAGGCAGGTTCCACATATCAACAAGATTTTAGATAAAGGCTTGGTGAGACATCTTTGTAGCAGAAGACAAAAAATTATTGACAATTTCACACTTAAATCCATTATTCCTCTCAGTGTTATAGTCCTAATTCTCCCAGAATATTTTCATTTTGGGATAGCTGAATGGAAGCCCCCAAAATTCCCACATATATTTTCTGATTATATATTTTACAGACACTTTCAGATACACTGGGGAGTTGCAGAAGAACTCACATCTAATAGTAACAATGACATATATTATTAGGTTTCAAATGAATTATCTTTTATTCTGAATATATAATAATGGATCATAAATGACAGTCCCTCTTTCCTAGTCTTTCACATTCAGGGAGGTTTTCTCCCTTTTGATTTTTGAGCACCAGCCTGGGCAGTCCCACTTCTGTTATGTTTTAAAAGCTTTCAAGAACACATACTTTAGCACAGATGCAATTGACCTAATTTGTTCCAAAAGCTGACTTTTGCACTCTGAGATTAACACTGACAAGATTTTAAAAGATAACTACTAGTCAGTTATGTGTTTGGGAAATGATGGAGGAATGCTGGCATCTGAAACAAGTTACTTTTCATGCAATTGATTTTCTGATGACTTTTTTTTTTCCTCTACTGTTCATTCCATATTAAAAATATTAGCTGTTCCCTGTGACAGTTCTAAACTGAGATGGACTCCAGGGCTCCGTGTGTTACAAAATGAGGTGCAGGGTTTATTTATTGACTGCTAAGTCACAGTAAATGGTGGAACACAGAGCAGTGTGTCAGAAATGCCATATATTCAACCTAGTTATATTATCCTCTGTGGTATTCTTGCCTGACTTATGCAAAGGTTAAGTCTTTGTTATCTAAAAAGCACACTTGAAAAGGGAGTTGGGAGTCAGATCCGTCTGTAAATAATTTACTGTTTTTCCATGGAATCTAAGAATGGAAGTAATTTTTTTCCACAAATTTTCAGTATTTCTGATGTTCCTTTGTGCGATGAATCTGAGATTCATGACTAGAACTCACAGCCTGAATGTGACAGACCAAAGTTTCCTTGTGAGGCCTGACAAGCCATGGACTTGGTGCATGGTGTGGATGTGCTATGTCATCTACCATTGACCATTTTGTGGTGGCGCTTGGGCAAGACCAGAAAGTTTCTGGGATATGTTATAGTTTCAAAAAATAGACTTATTCCATCCTTGAATTAAGGTATCTTCTGTGAGTAAAACTAACTAAAAAATGTATATTACCACAAAATCCATTATGATTAAAAGCAATGTTCTACCAAACTACTCTGTCAGATATTCCTCAACTAGATCTTCCTTTAAAAAAACCCTGACACAACCTGCTAAAATTTGATTCCAATGGTTGTCAGTTTGATAAAGAGCAATACCTTACAGGAAGAAAGCTGCCAATTAAAAACTCACCTTTCACTGTTTAAATGGAAATTATTTCTGCATCTTCCTCTTATGTATATAAAAATGAAAATAAAAAAGTCAGTAATTCTCTCTTCTTTATGAAGAAGGCAAGTTGGGCATCATGCACTTTCTAGCCCCAATAAATACCAATAAATAGTTTACTTACAGGTTAAAAAAAATATTATGCCCTCCTGTATTTTACATGAAATCAGAATGCAAAAATTTAGCCCATTTTCTTTACATACATTCACAAAGTCCTAATATATACAAACTTATATAGCTACATACTTACAAACATTTAAAATATGGTTATATACTGTAATTATAGCATGCCTAACATCACAGTGTTTTCTAGAGGTGTTATCTGATCATAATTTCAAAATCACTAGAAGTACTGGTCACTGCAACCGTTTCACTTGAAAACCTGATTTACAGTTTCTTGTTAAAAGCCACTAAATTCATGGAGGGCAAGGAAAAGGGCAAACTTTCAAATTTTTGCAACCTGTCCAACAGCCACAAACTAATTACTTGGGCTATAATACTAAATTTGAAAAATAGGCACAGAAAATAGTTACTAAAAATAATACCTAAAATTTATTGATTGTGTTATTTCTGAAATAACTGTAGTG
This sequence comes from Antrostomus carolinensis, assembly GCF_000700745.2. NCBI lineage: Eukaryota > Metazoa > Chordata > Aves > Caprimulgiformes > Caprimulgidae > Antrostomus > Antrostomus carolinensis. The sequence goes on along the minus strand of NW_010325230.1, from coordinate 110,533 downwards.
TTTGTGAAGTGAGTTTTGTTTTTTGGCTAATATGTACTTATGTTGAGTGCAACAATTTGAAGTGACATTCAAATTTTTATGTAGCCTGTTACTTATCATCTGTCTTCAGAAAATATCAGGAAAATGTAGTATAAAGAAGAAACTCAGGAGAGATAGAGATGGTAGTAATGACTTCTATTAAGCTTGCCTGCTACGTTCTTTCATAAGACTCTAATTCCAGTAACTTAATTTATTACCACATTTAACTACCTGTGGTGAAACTTACAGTGCTGAAATTAGCTGCAGGCTGAGTTTGTTTTTTGGCAAAGAACACCAAAAGAAAAATGTAGGTATATTTTTAAAAAAACCCAAACAGCTAGGAAATAAAAAAAGGGGTTTTCTTTTCTTGGTATAAGAAAATCTTTTCTTTATAAAGTGTCAGTACCCTAGGATGTTAGAGGGCAAAATTTGTGGCAGAAGACATCTGACTTTAGTGTCAAAGCTGATGAGACTGAGACAGGAAGCACTGACTGCTCAAGTCAAAAAAGCGGTCTGCCATGGTAGGAGACCAACACTAATCTAGCAAAGTGCCTGGGCTGAGTGAGTCTTGGGGTGGCTGGAAGAAAAATATAGGTGATGTACTACTTGACCAAAGAGCTTGAGGAGAAAAACTTACATAGCTGTGTCAAGAGATTGTGGCCAAGTGGACAGAAAGTGATAGGGGAACCTTATGGTAAGAAGGGGGGCAAGAGCTGGAAATTGTGACAGGTAGAAAAACATGAAGAGAAAGAGTTACTTTGTGGACAAACTAAGAGTGGGAAAGCTTGAAGAGTAGAAGTAATATAGGATAAACACTGCAAATGGGATGGGAATAAGAACAAGGGGACCAAAAAAAGCAGGGTATGTACAAAAATTTTTAAGATAAGGAGGAAAAAACAATCACACTTCTTCCAGGAGAAGTGTGTAAGGGATATGAGGTTCAAACACCTATGAATATTCCAGCATGCTGTCTTTCAAAAACAGTGTTTTGCACAATCGCTCTGCTGTCGGCCAGCAGTCAAAACTACTGGTAAAACACTTTGTCCCTCCTCAGTGCTCACACATTTCTGGGATGGCAACCTAACGCTGTTGAGAAATTTTCCTTTGGTGCAAAGGACAGGAGCCCTTGCGAAGGGTCCAGCCCTTAGGGTCTGTGAGGGCTGTAACATCAGGCTCTGAGCTGGCTGTGTATCAGCAGGCAGGGACAAAGGCTCCTTCCACAAAGACACTAACAGAGGTCTCCTCTTCTCTGTGCTATGAGTGAAACAGTAACAGGAATTAACCTGTAGAGGGTTTCTTCTAGCCTCTGAGGCATAGGCAAGGCTACAGCCTATGAGAAATTTATCTGTAACAACTTTTTGCTGGAGAAGAGCTTTCTGACAAAAGGGAAAGATATAGATTCTACTTAAAAAAAAAAACAAGAGTCCACAAATTAATTAATTAAAAATCTTTGTTGATGGTTTCATCTTTAAGAAGGATATACTAAAAAAATGAAGTGCTTTTCTCATCAACATCAAACAGGCGATAATAGAGGATTTAAAATATCCAAAGATCCAAAAGCAACTTTATAAATAACAAATTATATCAGAAACAAAAATTTGGAAACTACCTTTTGACTTTCAAAAGTTTTAAATTAAACTTTTCTGAAATAATTTAGAAAATCTACAAATATTTCCGAAAAAAAAAAAATTAACTGGAGTGTGATTGGAATGAATCTGAAATGTTTCACTCTGAAATGACAAGTCCCCATTTTCTTCAAATTCCTTTAGGGGCTTAGACAAACTACGCACAATGTTTCGCGGATTTATCCCAATGTTAAGGCAATATTTATACGTGAATAAATTAAGCAGGTTCACTTGCTAAAAGGTTGAAGTATGGTATGTGAGATCTAGTAGCTACTGCTATCAGAGTTCAAGATTTAGTAAGCAAGGTGTTATGCTTCCAAAAGTAGGTACAAAAGAGGGAATTTTCAGGTTTTGAATGACAGTCTAACTACTAAAAAAGGCTTTTTTTTCCATACTCTCTTCGTAGACTTCTTATTAATTTTCCCAGTGCAAAACTACTCATTTACAAAAGAAAATTTCATCAGTAGGCCTTGCTGGGATGGATCTTTTGTATTTTCCCTAATCAAGCAAACAGAGTTTTGAAGTGGACATATTGAAAATGTCTGTTGGTTTTGTTGGGGTTTTTTCATATTTTTTGGTATGTCATATATTGTCTTCGTCATAGCTAATGAGATTCACACTTTTTGTAAACTGAATAGTCTGCCTTTAGCATCCTCTAACTTGTTAAGCAAAACAAAGTCAGCTGTCTGTATAGTAAGTCTCTACAGGAGGAAATGCTTTTCAGAATTATGCTTTTTGCCATGTACTTTTTCACTATTTCTCTTTCATGTTGCCCTTCTTAGGTTTATTTGTCTAGCAAACCTCAGCTGCAAAACACGCAGGTAAGAACTTCATTCAAAAAATACCAACAACTTTGGAACTGTGTCTGTATCAGAATCTGCAACGGTGTGATGATGCAAGCCATTGTCAGGAGAACAATTTGAATTTTGGCATGCAAATAAGACTACAAATGCATCCCATTCTGCCCTTGTAATTCCCACATTCAATGTGAATATAGAATGTATCTTTTAAACTGAAGAGGGTTCTCACTTTGAACATATTGCCTCATATCTTCAGGGTAAATATTACAAAAAAAAAGATGAACAGTAGGAGCAAAACATGTGGTTTAACACTAGATATCTTTTGTCAGCTTAGCTGAGACAAAAAAACCCCACCAAAAAACCAACAAAACCTTATATCTGGCCTTCCTTATGCTTTTGTTTGTGATGTAGTTTATGAGAATTCATACAATTACCTAAATTTCCCTTAGGAGTACCACTGAGGAAATAAAAAAAGATCAATTCTGTAAAAGTGTAGAAATGTTTTTTTTAACTTTATAACTAAAGCTTTTATACAAGGACATCTGATAGCTAAGATGAATTCATTTCTGAAAGGCTGGAGGAGGGGGTATTTGCTTCTTTGTTTTTCACTTTGTGAAAGGAATAGGCATTTTTTTCCTCACAAAAAGAGAGAAATCTTTTAAATGATATTTGATCTTTTAAAATGATTTTAGCCTGGATAGTAATCAGTTTGGAGTGAGAACAGTCAAGATGAGTTCCAGAAAGGAGAGAATCAAACAACTCCCCCTGGATTCAAGGTTTATGTGAAGCTGTCTAGGGTTGGTCAAGAGGAAACGATAAGTACATTCCATAGATAGCCAATAAATTATATAATTATTCTATGTAGCTTATATGTGCTCTTGATCTGTAAGTGACATGCATCTCACCCAGAGGGATGGTTTCAAGAAATGTGAGGAATATTACAAGAACGCTCTCCCAGTGCTTTCAATTCTTCATCAGAAAGGAGGAAACCAGCCTAATGAGGCCTTTCTGGATGGCAACACAGCCTTCTGTGTATCAACCATTCTCCCCAGTATTGTGTCATCTGCAAACTTGCTGGGGGTATGCTCTGCTGCATCATCCAGATCATTAATGAAGATAAATGGAACCACTATTGACCCCTGAGTTACCCTGCTAGTTACTGGCTTCCAACTATACTTCATGCCACTGATCACTGCCATCTCTGGGCCTGGCAGTTTAGCCAGTTTTCAGTCCACCTCACTGTCTGCTCATCTAGCCCAAACTTCATCAGCTTCTCTATCAGGGTCCTATGGGAGACAGTGCTAAAAGCCTTACTGATGCCAAGATAGACAATATTCACTGCTTTACCCTGGTCTATCAAGCCGGCAATTTCATCACAGAAGGTTATCAGGTTGGTCAAGCATGACTTTCCATTTGTGAATCCACTCTTGACTATTCCTGATCAACTTCTTGTCCTTCAGGTGTCTGGCAATGGTTTCCAGGATTAGCTGCTCCATCACTTTCCCAGGGACTGAAGTGAGGCAGACCAGCCTGTAGTTTCCTGGGTTCTTCTTGCACTTTTTGAAGACAGGAGCAGAATTTGCTTTCTGCCAGTCCTCAGGTACCTCTCCCAGTTGCCATGATTGTTCAAAGATTATTAATTTTGCTTTGAGGATCTGTTTCATAATTTGAAGAGCTAGAATGCAAATTATATACTATTCATTGTTAATTGTTCTCGTTAAGCCTATTGAATGGCAAAGGTAACAGGTAAAAGGCAAATAGATGACACAAGTCCTGGTAAGGGATAAGTAGAGAATAAATACAATCTCAAAGCCATAAGATTATTGGAATAGTTAAATGCTGATTTTAGATACTGTTCCATTTCCGCATATTAACATAAGGCAAAGATACCAGCAGAATTGACTTGGCTGAGAACCAGCAGACAGGCTCACAGAGGTCCAAATACATCCCAGAATCAGATCTAACTTTCAAAGCAGGCACATCTATCACATCCTCTACAGATACTATTATGGTGTCATCCACAAATCCTTTACCATCCCAAACTGATTACTCTGTGTCAATCCCTGTCAAAGGCAGTGAAGAGTTAAATCCACCTGCATATGGCATAAATCATCAATTTATGTGAAACTGTATAGAGTATTAGAATCAAAGTATTAGAAAGCTTCACACTCAGGTTTGAGTATTGCTTAACAGGTGGTAACAGTTTTTTGCCTTATGGTGGTTAACAGTCTTTATTTACTGTCTGGGCAGAAAGATTCACACTCAACCATTTATATTTCCAAAGCATGAGAAAACAGACACTGATGAAATGACAATAAGATCCCAAATCTTTCACTGCTTAGAGAAGGATAAAAAAGTTTCTGGGGAAGAGAGGAGTTTTAAATCTGCATAGATCACCAGGAGATCCTTCCATACAAAGGGAATAAAGGTGCTCTCAACCAGGGGTCCCTTTCTGTGATAAATCTGGGTAGGGAACGGTTTTAATGAGAAGTCCAGTCACCAGGACAGACTATTAAACATCTGTCAGCTAATTAAAAGAACTCTGTAGTGGAAGAAGCACTATAAAAGCTCAGTGCTAGGTAAACATTAATTTGCTCATTTTCATCCTGCATGGTTATGCCTTTATAGTCCTTATAACCTAAGTAGCCTATTTTGGAATTGTTTCTGTGCTGATTTAGCTGAAGTAGTTTTTTAAAGAAAACTGATGAATATGAGTGCACTCCATCCTTAGAGAGATGTAATGGATCTTAAAAGTCAAGGTGCTGGGACACTGTAAAAGAGTTTGGCTTCCACTGCATTGATCCACAATTTCCAGCGGCTCTAGATCCACTTAAACAGCATGTCTGATTTGGAAATTGTTAATTCGGGGGTTAAAGAGGGGAAAAACAGTTTTCTGCATCAAAAGAAGCATATTGAGCAGGTCAAAGGAGGTGTTTCTGCCCCTCTACTCCACTTTGGCGAGACACCACCTGGAGTACTGCATCCAGTTCTGGAGTCCTCAGCACAGGGAAAACACGGATCTGCTGGAGCACGTCCAGAGGAGGGCCACAAAAATGACCGGGGGGATGGAACACCACTTCTATGAAAAAAGACTGAGAGAAAGACTGTGGTCCCAACTCACTCAGGAAAATTGCTAAATGTGCAAAAGAAACCAGTGTTTGTCTGTGTTTCAATCAGTGGGACAAAAATATTGCCAATACAAAGTCAGATGTACATGTCTTTAATAACACTTTCTTGGTATAAAATATGTTGTAAATGTATCAAATCAATAGTGCTGGAAGGTCACTCTGGTCATATTTAATATCATTAGAGGGGAAAAAATCACCACAGTAAAAACACATAGAAGATCCCAAGGCCAGAACTGGTTAAAAACAGTTATGATTTGTTACTTATCAAAGTCAATGCACTTTTTGAAGCATAACAAAAAAGCTCAATGAATGAGATCTTTATTCTAACAAAACCAATTTCTTCAATAAAAAGTGAAACCTATTACTTCTGTCTTCAGCTTGAATGTGATAGATGACACCTAATAAACATATGAGGGAGCAAAATATTCTGTATGTTGCTAACTGGTTCTTGCATTATCTAGTAAGAAGGGTTGATGGATAAAAAAGCTCTTTGTTTAGAGAAAATTATTATATTTCATGTTATGGTCACTGGACACAAACCATGTAACTCTCACATAAATGTATGAATATCTCCAAAGTGTGACTATCCCCCAAAATTCATTAAATAATTTTTTTTGTTAGACAGTAAAACCATGCAAGGTGTAACAATGTGACACGTGATAATACAGACACTTCCACCAAAGCATAGCATTGAGCAGAGTACATAGTCTTTACAATTTTGCCAGCGTTGAGCTTGAGCTTTTGAAGGAGTCTAATCAAACATAGGAACAAATTAATGAATCATCTAAGGAATTATATTCAAGAAGGATCAAAAATTAAGGTCTGATCCAAGGTCTATTAGAATGTGAATACATCAGAATTACATCAGAATAGAGTGGTATTTAGTGGGCAGCAGTATAGAATTGAATTTTATTGATATTACTCAATAAACAGTGACAGTGTCTTGATTGGCTGCACTGTGTGCTGGTCATGTACCTTAGGCATGTCAATGTGACATGGTCTCTGTTGACTCATCCCTACGGCCAGTATGTTCAACTAATGTAATTGCAATATATTATATTAAAACCATTGTTTCTAAAGAACTGTCAGTCACTAAAAGATTGTTTTAAGCTTTACATGCAAACACATTTATGCACACAAAAAACCCATATAAAACCAAAGAAAAAGGTGAAAACAATCAGGGATCTCATTATGTTAAAAAGAATGGATATCAAATAACTGGAAGTTAATACCAGATATTCATTCAGCTGTGAAGGCATGGGATGGAGAGAGGAGGGGAGGAGAGGAAGAGTGATTGATAAGTCACTTAAGCAACTAATGAAAGTGAAGCTGGTATTTGAATGGTACAAGGTCTTTCTTTGTTTCAGTTATCATTCTAACTGAAATATTTATTAAATAAAGGGTTGGGGTCTTTTTATGTGTGTAGTAATATGTGTACCCATTTATCTTCCTCAGTGAGAAATTTTCTACTAGGAGTAGCAGCACTTCTTTATGACAATAAAAATTCAAGAAAGAGACAGTGTTTGAACTATACTAGTGACAAACCCTGATAAGCCCTTGCTTACCATCAGACAGTAGAGGCACTACTTTCTGGATTTAGCTCTAGCCACATGATGTGAGGCAATTCAGATGTTTAAGGGATGAGTAACCCATTGAAGAATTTCCTCTCTCATTGACCATGAAACTTGTGCAAATATTCCCTTATTTAAGTGTGTATGATTAGGAGGATCATATCTTTTTCTGTGTGCTACTTAAAATGAAAAATAAAGCTAAATTAGAATGTCTTTCTCACCCTGAATTCACACAGTTCTAGGAACAAGGAAAAACTGAAAGAAACTGTAGGAGCTCAATAGCTTGGCTTTTTAAATATATTTCACAGCATCTGCTGTCAGTTCTGGTCTCACTAATTAAGAATTGTATCACATAATTATGATTTGTCCCCTGGTTTTGACTATATTGATGAAAACCTGGAAACATAAACTCACTCCAACATCAGGATGCCTGTTTTTCAGCTGATAAATGTTTAAAAAAAAATCTATGTTGATAAAAAAATAAGACAGTTGGTTTGTTCTTTAAGTAATGTCCCCGTTAGAAGAGAAGGAGTATTACACTGGGGGAATTTCTTTCTTAAAGTTCAAGAGGGATTTGGAGAATTGGCCATTTATCTGGAACAAAGATAAATAATCTCTGACTCAGAAAACTGTTGAAGAAGAATTTTGTATAGAATTTTGATTCCATGAGAAATGTCATGGGAATATAAAATATATACTTCTCTTTTCTTGCAGTGTGATTTAAGAAGTCAGACTAAAGGGCTAAAACAACTTAGCAATGAGAAGCATTAAAATACTAGTTACTGAGATTTCATTTGTGACAAAATTCAGAGACTTATACTAAGATATACTACTTTTTATTATTATTATTTGACTTGGCATAAATTTAGTATGTACTTACAAATGCTTGGAGACACTTAGTTTAATTTTAGCAAAATGTTTTGACCCAGTTAAGAGGAAGGGAATTAAATCATTGTCCAACAGGCATAAACAATATTACTAATTGGATTCATTTTGCAAAGTTAGGCAAATCAGATTCTCATTACTGTATCTAAACCAGCACACTAAAAAATAGCATTTTTGTTTTTTCATTGGCTTTCTTTTCTCATAGGCTGAGACCCTGATATGTTGCTTAGTTGGATCAATTTATCCATACATTTATAGTAAATATAGGTGTGTTTCTAATCATTTGCTACGCAAATCATTTTTGGGCTTAACATGAGAAGTAATCAATTAGTGAACTAATTGTAAAAAACAACTTTTTACTACCTTGTCCATTGTCGACTTTTGCTCATCCTCCAACTCAACAAAGGTCTCTATGTTTGAGATCTCTCCCTGAGCTCTGAATTTTCTCTTAGTGTTTCCCCTGGTAGAATTTTTCTCATTGCCTTTTTGTCATAGACAATCATTCAAAGATCAGAGGGTACATTATCAGGTGTAATGGGAGAGGTCCAATAATGTCTGTGGACCAGGATTTAGAGTGGATTTCAGAAAACTTGAACATGATTTGGGTTGAACAACAGCATCTACATTTGCAATCACGTTTACAAACCAGATCTTCAGTGACAACAGAAAATATCCTTCCATTATGGACTGCAAAGATGTCCAGGTATTAAACTTAGTGCTGTACATGTGCATGAGCCAAAAGAACTAGCTAAATACATTACTAGATGTGCCTAATAGTACAAGAATTATTCCAAAATTATTTATAAATTTTACCAAGTGACCATTTAAAAATATTTTTACCTAAAGAAGTCTCTGAAGTAGAAATAGACCTTTATATCAAATAGATAAATCTTGCCTATTACCCTCCAGTACCAATAGCTCTTGTATCAATGGCTCTAAAATTGTGCAAATTCAAGAGGAAGAGGCAGCTGGTGTTCCAGCCCTAGTGCCCTCTTGGGAAGTGGAAGGTGTAAATTTGAGTCTCTCCAGGTAAACAGGGCTCTAAGAGTATCAAGTAAATCCCTCGGAGAGTACACAACAATTATAGTAAATGGGGTTACATCAAGCAGGCAGCCAGTCACCTGGTCATCAGTGGGGTTCTCCAGGGCTCAATTTTAGGCCCAGTTCTCTTCAATGTTTTTATGAATGATCTAGATGTAGGAATCTAATGTACATCAAGTAAGTTTGCCAATGATATTAAATTAGGAGGAGCTGTGGACTCCTTTGAGGGTAGAGGAGCCTTACAGAGTGATCTGAATAGACTAGAGAGCTGGGCCATCACCAGCCATATGAAATTTAACAAGACCAAGTGCTAGATTCTGCACCTGGGATAGGGTAATCCTGTTTGTACATACAAACTGGGGGATGTGAGGCTGGAGAGCAGCCCCATGGAAAGAGATTTAGGGGTTTGGGTTGATGATAAGTTGAATATGAGTCAAAAGTGTGCCCTGGCAGCCAAAAGGGCCGACCATGTCCTGGATTGCATGAGCACAGCATAGCTCGTGGTTGAAGGAGGTGCTTGTACCACACTACACTGCACAGTTGTGGCCTCACCTTGAGTACTGTGTGCAGTTTTGAGGGCCTCAGTATAAGAAGCATATCAAACTGTTAGAGTGTGTCCAGAGAAGGGCGATCAAGATGGTGAAAGATCTTGAGGGCAAGACTTATGAGGGGCATCTGAGGTCACTTGGTCTATTCAGCTTGGAGAAGAGAAGGCAGAGGGGTGACCTGATTGCAGTCTACAACTTCCTCAAAGTGGGCAGCAGAGGGGGAAGTGCTGATCTCCTCTCTCTGCTGGCCAGCAATAGGAAATGAGGAAATTATCTGAAGTTGTGTCAGAGGAACTTCAGATTGGACATTAGGAAAATATTCTTCACTGAGAGGTTTGTTGGTCACTGGAAAAGGCTCCCCGGGGAAGTGGTCATAGTACCAAGCCTGTCAGAGTTTAAAGTGTATCTCGACAATGATCTTAGTCATGTGGTTTAATTTTAGATAGTCCTGCAAGGAGCAGGGAGTTGGACTTGATGATCCTTATGGGTCCCTTCCAACTCAAGGTAGCCTAGGATTCTATGATTCTGATACACAAGGGTAGAGAAAGTATGGCTGTCATCACCCTTTTAGAAGTAAAGTAATTACAGTTGCATTCTATCAAGGACTTGATGTTGCTGATGCATTAGTTGTACTCAGAGCATGTCTGCCAGACAGGAATTGTCAAGCAAGTTTTCTGAATCCTAATGAAGTTTTTGTAGGAACTGGGCACTAAGTCAGCAGGTTTCCCTGTTACAAAAACGGAAATTTCTGTGCTGGCCTGGGAAGATGCCTTATGAATGTAAAAGCCTTAGGCTCTAATGGTCCCTTCCTTGATCTGTATTCTATTTTGAGAAAGGTCATCAAATCTTTTCTCCTCAACCTTTTTATTCAGCTTCTTTGATCTAGCTGCATTCAAATGGTCAGCCTCAGTAGTAGGAGTTTATGCAGCTGAAGTTCTGGAAGAAATTGCTGACAGAATACCAAAACCATCATACATCTGAGATACATAGACTGGGTGGCAATGAGAGTTGAAAATATGATGTCTGCAGTTCATCACCTCTCCATAGATGAAAGCTACCTATCCTGCAGTGATGAAATTCTTGCCTTCTCTTTTGAATATTGTGCATTATTTTTAAAGTAGTTCAATATTTTGGGGTTTTTTTATAGAACAAGACCAATGTGTTTGTGCTAAATGAATTTGACTGAAGACACTACTTCAGAATAATGAAAAAAGATTGTATTTTCCTCCAAAGTCTTCAAATACTTCAGAACCAAGGGAAAAAAAAGTGAAAATGTTGTCACAGAATCACAGAACCACAGAATGGTAGGGGTTGGAAGGGACCTCAGGAGATCACCTAGTCCAAGCCCCCTGCCAAAGCAGGTTCCCTACAACTACACAGATACACATAGCTACATATGTATTACACATTTTATATCATGTATATAGGGCTCTAAAGCATTCTAATTATAGGAAAAGAGGTGAAAAAAATTGTATACACCAAATCGGTCTGGATGCCAAGAGGTGAAATTCTTTCCTCAGTAGTTTAAGACAACAAAGTTGCTCTAAAAGGATCCATATTCATATTTAGTTCATATTTTCTGTGGAAATCAGTTACACCTCACAGTGAGATTAAAATGTTTGATCCTTGTCTGTCATGTATCAGTGCAGTTCCACTGAATTCATGGAGATTAATTTATACTAGTCAAGAATCTGGAAGATATTTTAATTTTTACTGTAAACCAGCAAAAACATGGAGCTAACAAATAACATGATGCAGAAAGGTTTCCTCCTAAGATGCCCTACATTTAGTCCCCTTTTTTGCAGGGACATTGGGGTGGAGGGCAAACAGTGATGGGAGACAATATTTATTAATGTGGGAGAAAATAAATTGAACATGCTTCTCCTTATGTGGTTTTGTTATGGAACAGATTTTTCTATGAGGAGCGTATGTTTGTTTTGAATAATGCACTGCCAAATTAGTTACAGGCCATTTGACTTGTAAATTAATTAGCTGAATATATGCTTTAAAGTTTAGGAAGGTGGTAAAGTAATACCATGTGAGCAAATAATTCTCCACAGGAAGAATATTTATGGATTTGTTTTACCTGGCTCAACTCACATCTTGTCTCATGGACTTGAATGACAGGTGTGCAAAGATTGTAAGTCTGATCTCCTTTACAAAAAAAACCCCCCCAAATCAAACCAAACCAAACCAAAAAAACACAAACAGAAACCAAAAAATGAAAACGCAAATTTTGGAAAAGAAAAGGAAAATCACGCACCTGATGTCAGGTTGTGATGTCGTGGAGCTTCTTTTATTGGCGGTACTCCTAAAGAATAAAACATAGATGATAAATTAATCTTCAGTTTCAGGCCAAAATATTTAAATAAATTTCAATAAGAAACATGCCAGTTACTTGAAACTGACTAACAGAGAGGAATTTCTATAAACCAGATTGTTTTTTTAAACATTACTTTCTTAGTAAATTATTTAAACATAGGAATATTATGTCTAGTAAAACCACAGAAGCAAACTGCTTCTAGATACTAGTTTAACAAACTTGCTGCAGTACAACTAACTGTTATCCTTTGAGGTTCCAGGACTTCAATATATAATATTTATATGCAAGTCACTGTCTTTAACCACTGTAGAGAGGCATTTGTGTCTTAGACCACTAAATAAATTAATGTAACTTATTAATTATTTTCAGAGGTATAGCAGAAACTATTTTTCTGTCTTCATATTACTGTATGGAAACAATCAAAGCAGTGTTGTGTCCACCAGGTTAATTAGAATATAGGAGACCAAGAACTATATATTTTGTATAAAAGCACTTCTTATCATTGTAGTTATTCTACAATATGAAGCTGGTGATCTAAAGCATCACACAAGCTATGGAGACAAACTTTGCACTACCTCATCAGGAAGCATAACAGCAGATTAAGTGGGGAATACTATCCACTCATCAGTGGATACAGTGCTGGAGGACCCCGTAGACGGGCTAGTGTTGTTCCAACCAGGGAGGGTCACATGCAGGGCACTGCTGCAGCCAGGCTGGGCATGCTGATGGAATCCTTGATACTCACATGCAAAGGAGCCAACAGACATTCAATTACTGAGGATTTATGCACAATTTTGGCTCACTTGCACATATTTAGGAAGACTAACAAAACTCTTCTTTTCAACACCAAGAAATAAACTAATGTTTGCATTTTCATTACTATTTGCAGAGATTTTTGTCCCTTTATTACCTTTGCTTTTTTCATCTTTCAGATGTTTCTTCTCAACTGTTTTCTCTAGCAAGGAAAAAGTAACACATTTCAAGGTTGGTAAATTGACTGAATTCTGAATAGATGTTATCTAAAGTTTTCAAATAAAATTCTTTAAAAATTAGGACAGATCTTTTAGGAGTTTTTCCAAATAGTAATACATGCAAAATTGTAATCTCATACTATTTTTATTGTGATCTTCTACATACATATGCACACACAGAGTAAATTCCTACCTTCTTTTTCCTTAGCTGTCTTTGGTTTTTTTGTGGCTAGAAAGATTTGCAAGGAAACACCATTAAGTGACAGGCATCAGAAATACGGACCTCTTACCATAAGTACATTGCACAAAGCTGATCGCCATAGTAATTTCCCTGGAATAATAGCTGTGGTAAATGTGTCACATGGCATGTACACCGTGTATCTAATATGACAACAGTGGCTGCTACCCTTAGCAGCGATAGCAGTTCTGGACTTTCTGAACAGTCACTGGAAATTATTTGAATATTGTTGGTTGCAGAATGGTTTGGAAACTCCTGATAAAGGCTTTAGACATGAGAATTCTGCAATTACCTAACTACTGTCAGAATTCCCTAATTATTTGTGGCCAAAATGCATCAGGGAAGGATCCCTCTGCCTATTGCCTGCTTCTTACCCTCTTTCCTGGAGCAATCTCAATTGTCTGAAACAAATAAACAAAAAACCCCACTATAGAGCTAGATGGACCTTTAGATGCACTAAATGTGACCATTCTGAAGTCCTGCAGCAGCAGATTCAGATTTATTTTATTTAGTTCATTTTTCTCTAATTGTACAGTCACTTAGAACATGTGCTTTTTTCTTTCTGGCATCCTTTCCCCCAGCCCACAAACACAGACATTTGGTCTGTGACTCCATTCAACAAGGCAGAGTGAAATTAAGTAAGGTGTATTGCTTCAGGCGCCTGAGCCCATTTCAGTATTCCCTGTTGACTACAGCAGAAATCTGTCAGGCTGCCTTCAAATTGTTCATTTTCACTTCATCTTGTCCAATGAATTGTAATAATGCTTTGTTCAATGTCTTCTGGTGCATGTGTTATCTGATTAACACTAGCTTGCTCAGTGCTGATCTCCTGTGTCTAGCTCACCAAAATATGCAGCAGAAGATGAACAGTGAAAATAACATAATCAGACGATCAGAACAGTCTTTGGTAGAGAACTGTGGAGCTTCAGTGCTGTCAGTTTACCAATGCTAATTTACATAAGCATGGTTCATTGTTGATAAACAATATGTATTAATCAACACTGGTATATTCATTAATTCTTTCCATAAGGCATACCAGGGAAATGTAATATTAATCTGCTGTTGGGATTTTACAAGATGGCTCTCCAGGAAAATAATGAGAAACGAAGAGGAAGGGAGAAGGAAAAATATGTGAGGTTCAGTACCATGGCTTTTCAATGAAAATAACCAATTAAACAATTCCCTTTCATCTGCAACTTTTCTGCAGGATATTAACTTGCAAATAAATGTGCCTTAGCAATGGGCGTGTACATGGAATTTCACACTGAAAGCTGAGTCCCACTCTTTGAAGTACTATAATCCAGCATGCAATGGTTCCTGCAAACGCAAACACTGTGCCAATCAAAGCTTTCCAGCAAGCAAATATTTAAATAGAGTTCTTTTAAAATGTACATGCAAGATTATAGCTTACCATGCTATTTTCCAAAAAAATATATTCAGTTTAATCATTACCTATGTTTTCTTATCAGACACACATCCCAACCAAAGACTGACACTGACCTTGAGTAGCTGGCATTCATCACTGTATAACTGTTTCTCCTGCATTATCAGTTTGCCTTGCCTTTTAAGAGTAAAAGCTCTTGAGAGCTGGAAAAAATTTTGACTATATCTTTGCACAGCACCTAGCAAAAAAGAGGCATATATTCCCATGCTATCATAAATACCCATAATAATTAATGAAAATTGATCGATGTAATGGGACAGAAATTCCCTGGTATAAACCATCACTACTCTTTTTAAATCAATGGAATTAATTAAATTGTGATTTGAAATCCAGGAATTTTTTACACACCATTACTTCATTAGTCCCAGTTTTATTTTAGAACCCAATTTTAAGGAAAGAGAATATCACTAGTCAGACAAAACCTTTCTTCTTTGAACCTAGAGTTGGATAGAAAAAGAATATGTTCACAAAGCATTTCGAGGTCTGCTTTGATTGAATTATATCTGTATTTTCTTCATGCCGAGTTTTGGCTCCAGATGAACGTGAGGTTCTACAGCTCACACCAAGGTGTAAATATTTCACTCAATGCTTTTTCAACAAGAAGACTGAGAAATGTTGCATGATTTTTACTAGGGCATCCCGGTAAACTTCAGGTCTTTGTTCATAAGGAGATTCATAAATGTCAGTGCTCAATTCTTAGGGACCACAAGCATTCAGCGAAGGTCAGTTTTGCTGCTATTAAATGCTATTAGCATGTTTAAGTCCTTTAATATTTACATTTCTGCTTATGATCACGCTCCTAGTTGCTGAAAGCTGATACGTTACTGCATTGTGACCCAGGGATTAATATGTCTTCTAACTTTGACAAGAAAAAAAATAGAGGCACCAAATCTAGGAAAGAGGTTTATGCCTCCACTCCTTAACTGAAGAGTTCTTCCTTTTGATTACAAAACATGGTTTGGTATTACTTCTTGCATGAGCAAGAAATGCCACCAGTTTTGTCCTCTGTTCAAGTTAATAGCTCGCAATTTGAGAGTCTTCAGTCAATATGCAGGCAGTAAATTCTAAGTCTCATTACACATTCAAATTTGGTACAGGATCAATTACTGTCAGACCCTCCTGAGTGCTAAAAGAGAAACAGTGAAAAATAAGACAGTTTACTATTTACTTTTATAATTGCATGATAATTCACTTAGCAAGTTACTATTAAAATGTATTATTTGTTAATATGGGGACTTTTCAAACTCAGATTTGTATTTCTATTTGTAACCTGTCATTCATTTAATGATACAATCTCTATACTGATTTAAACCCCATTTACTTTTACAGTAAGACTGTGCAAGGTATAATGTGTGAATAAATCTGGCCCAGGAAAAATGCATGGATTTATTTTACATTCCTACTAGATTTGAACTTCAAAATCAGTGAGCATTTTGTGTTCATGGCTATGTATCATGCTGAATTACATGATAGCTATGCAAGCATACTGTACACCTGGCTGAGAAATATATGAAGCAAAGGTATATAGAGTTCTAGAAACAAAGAATGCACTGATCCAACTAAGTGTTCTTTGAGTGGGAAAAAAGGAGTTTAAAGTAGATAACTCTGATGCTTAAAATCTTGAAATAGATATATTCAAGGATGGTTAGCTGAAAATAGACAGTGTAAACAGAATTACTTTTGTATATGATCATAGGTCTGCTTGTTACTGTTTTTTCCTTTTTTTTTTCCTTTTCTTTTTCTAAAGGCACTGTTAACCTTTATAATGTTTTCAAGCAGCAGGATATAAGCTCAAGAATGTGGTACAAATGTCCTTCTGCAAAGGTCAAGGGAAAGTATCTTGACTGTTCCTTTTTTTCACAATATGCCAGAGTAGTGTAGCTCTTGATAAAAAAGCACTGTAGACAGTTAAGATGATCCTTATTGAAGAAAGCATGAGGAATTAGTCACTTAATTCTCTGATGGTTCTAAAACAGAAGAGAGTGCCATCAGTGGGTCTCTCAGGTAAATCAATGCAGAAGACATAAGACTGAACAAATCTGAATAATGGAAACAAATAGAGGAAAATTTACTTAAAATACTGACAAAATTGGAAAAAACCCCACCAATAGCTTCAAAGGAAGTAATAATTTTGCAATGATGACTTGAAAACTGAACACTACAATTCGGGATTGCAGGAAATCCATCAGTGTTGGCACATTTCAGATACTTCATGTTCCCCCTTTCCCTTTGGAGCTGGGGTTCAGAATATCAAAGTATCTTCTGACAGGTGTTTAAGAGTGAGCATTCATCTTGTCTAACTTCAAGCACCTAACACAGTAGACTAATTTAGGAAGCTTAATAGAGTCAGTTTTCCTTGCCTTGTTGTCAGCTTTTGAACTGGAGCAGGAAGAGGTCTGTGTGTCATGGAGCTTGGCCTTGGTTTTGGGTACTCTTTGTAGATTAGTTTGCATCAGAATAACACATGGTTTAGTCTTGATGTGCCAAGCACAGTACAAAAAAACCCCCAAAACAGAGGTCCCATGCTAAGGAGGCTGCAACTAATTCACCTGTGAAGGTCCATAATTCAACATTTTCACAACACAAACCATGCAGTGTAAATGCTGCCCTTTTGATTCTTGTCTGATTGTGATTTGCAGTATATAACATGCAATGACTTGCCACAAGAAGAATAAATCCCAGTCTTTACCTATTCAGACTCACCTAATCTAAAGTGGAAATATTCCTTTCTCTTCTTTAATTTAGTTTTTTATTAAAATAAATAAAAAAGTGTATTGAAACAAAGCCAAGAACATGCTTAGTGAATTCATGAAATAAGTAATTTTCATATGGTAAAATAAGTAATGAGAAAGTTGTCTAATTCAGTTATGTTACATGCCATTTTGTTATTTTTAACAAACAATGTATTTGCATAAAGATAAATCATGTGTCTACACTCATTTAAAATCACCAGAGCATCAATTGTGCTACTAACATAATTTAGTTTACTTTTAGAAAAAGCAAAAATTTCAGACCAAGTTTGAGTGTTGCAGCTTCACGATATTAAATTATAAAGGCACTTAGTTTTGGTGTGTTCAGCTGTTACTAAGCAGACTGAGTACAAGAGTATCTGTAGTATCAGCAAGAAAATAGCATTCTCTAATGTGACATAATTGCAAAAATGCAAGTTGAGACAACATGCATCTGAAAAGAAGTATATTCCATAGGAAACAAAACATGACACATACTTGCAGTGTTTCTCAGTTTGACTGGGAAGTAAAAAGAGGAAAGAAAAAGAGTCAGAACAGTCAGTTATGGTGGAGAATGGTTTTATTTGTTCTACGTATTTACTCTATTTGTTCTATGTATTTACACTGTTCTCTATGTATTTACTGCTTATCAAAACATAATTTTTAGTAATTTCACAGTAATTAATAATAATCTAATGATGGATAATAGCAGTAGAGATATTCTCATCTACACATAATTGTTGTGCTAACTAACAATAAGAAGTCTAATCCTTTACTTATTTCCTCTCACTGAGAAGCATGGAGAAGACATTTTATAAACCCATGGTGATTGCTTCAGAGTGAAACGGAAAAGTGCTGCTTATACCTGCGGTGATTTTGGTCAATCTTGTACAAGTGAGGCTACATAAAAGCTATGATATGCAGAGACATTTATCATAGAGGATGGATAGTGCCAGGTCATGATCTGAATAGTATATCATATAATAACTGCTACGGAGTAAAATTAACCTATTGTTGGTCCTGAGAATTTGACTCATATAGGAAGGCTGTGCAGTTCAAATAAATGGCAGATACCCACAAATAATTAGCAAAATGAAGCCATTTAAAGCAAGTACTTTCAGAAAACAGCTCAAATTCTTCGCTGGCATAACTTCTTTGACATCAATGGAATTACAGAAGCAGAAATTTAACCTTTTGTATATCTTCAGAAAATGACAACCAGCATTGAAAAAGCCTACTGTGCTACCTTAGCTATGATATGACATGTCAGGTGGTTCTATACAGCAAAATAGTTAACAGGGCTGTGATTTTGACATTTGTCATATGCAATTGTATTTTTCAATTTCTTTAAATAACAGTTTCAAAAGAAATGAATGCATAAAATGAAGAAGTGCCTACCTGGTTTTGTAGGTGGAACATCTTTTTCATGTCTGCCTGCTTCATGCTCTAGATAAAAGAAACAGAATAAAAAAATTGCCATAGTCTTTCTAAGTTATGTTTTGTATGTCTTTTTTTTTTTGTTGTTGTTTAATAAGAAGGATTGCCTATATATTTTTCAGGAATAAACATTCATATTATCTTGCTTCATGCTGTTATTTTGGGAAAAAGCATGGTTAGTTACTAAAACAGTATCCACTGAGGGATCTTCCACAAAATAGCAAAGTTAAGTAGTACTGCACATAGCTCCACACATATGGCTATTGTTAATGTTACTAGGAATTATGCATGTATTGTAAGGAATAAGTCAGTTAATGAAGGCTCCCCTCAACTTCTGAAAAATAATTTGTATTCACTCTCCATTTTTATTATTTGAGAGTACAGAGAAAACTCAGCAACCATTCACTTGACCTTTGTGTTGTTGAGTCAGGCATGCTTGAGCTGAATTCCCAAAGTCTCAAACACATCATTTTCCATATGAATAAATCATATCTCACTGTGGAAAATTAGAGAACTAGCACTGTTTGGTAGGCAATGCATCTTCCCCACCCCGCTCTCCTTTCTATTTCCTAATTATTACTGTAAAAATGAGAATTTATGTTAGGTTGCTGGAAATACAAAAGATTAAGAACCTTTGTTTTAAAAACAAGGTCTAGTATTACATAATTTATA
Organism: Antrostomus carolinensis; assembly: GCF_000700745.2. Lineage (NCBI taxonomy): Eukaryota > Metazoa > Chordata > Aves > Caprimulgiformes > Caprimulgidae > Antrostomus > Antrostomus carolinensis. Next base: position 91,103 of record NW_010325230.1, on the reverse strand, counting down.
CAAAAGTCACACCTGCTTAAATGGAATTGAAAAAAACCTGCAACACAGATCTCATTGTATAGTAGCAGCTATGCCAAAGGGGCCAGAACACACTTTAGATCTGAGGAATCAATGGGTATCTGTTGGCCTTGTTTTTGGTTGATGTTTCCCACAGCTAAAAAAATGCCCATCAGTTTCATTTTGAGCAACAAGGACAGAAAGGTGGACTATAAAGTGGAAAATGTTGAAAAAGTGAGTAGCCACTGAAAAAAGGGCAATATGCCTCAGCTCTTCTGCTACTTAGACAAATCATTGAACTCCTAACAATTGTGATTTCAGGTGATGATATATGCTGGGAAATGCCGAGATGAAGACATGATGGGAAATGGTTTTATGATGGGTGAATTAAAACTTATGTCAGTGAAGAGTGATATTTTTCCCATTTTTTTCACTTTTGCAGTTTACTTTGCTTGTGGAAGATATGAAAAATGTAGAAAGTTTACAAGCAGGCTGCATTGTAAGTTAATATATGGACTTTTCCTTCAGTTCCTTTTGCTTGAGATGCAGCCAGGATACTTGGGCTGCAAGTGCACATTGCTGGCTTATGCTGAGCTTCTCTTCAACCAACACCCCTAAGTACTTCTCCTCAGGGGTGCTCCATTCTCTGCCCAGTCTGTATTTGTGCTTGGGATTGTCCTGACCCATGTGCAGCACCTTGCACTTGGCTTTGTTGAACTTCATGCGTGTCCTGGTTTCACACAAGCCCACCTCTCAGATCTTTCAAGGTCCCTCTGGATGGCATCCCTTCCTTCCAGCATGTCAACTGAACCACACAGCTTGGTGTCATCGGCAAACTTACTGAAGGTGCACTCAATCCCAACTAATTGTTAACAGTGATTTTTAAAAAGCTTGTCACTACTGTATTATTTTTTTTTGTTGAGACTTGTTGTATGGGAAGCACAGAATGAGTTGACTCCTGTACTGAAGCAATTGGTTGTGACAAATGGACTTTTAATTAGCAATGACAAGACATTATGTTAAATGAAACTAATGGAAGGCATGGTGATAAAGACATTATAATTTTAAGCGAAACTAGAAATTGCTAAGGGATGGTTTCTCTATGTTAAAGTAAAAAAAGCCACACATATCCAGCTATTTTACAGGAATTATTCTGATCAAGGTGGGTACCACATACTTGCTGGCTTTGCCTGGACTACGGAAGACAAAAGAAGGTAAATTGTAATATTTAGATATAGAAAGAAAATAAATTCTACTTCTTTTTTTTTCTTTTTAATATTAAAATATTTTTACTGCAGTCAGTTCTCACTTATTCTTAGCTTCCTCCACTCATGTAAAAATGTACAGCCTTCAGGCCCCTAAAATGCAGGTAGGCTCTAACACTTTTAGACTTTTGCAACTCCCACTAGCTATTAGCTCTTGCTGAAATAATGCAGTATCCTGTCTTTTAACACAGTAAGACATTTATGTATTCCAGGACTATTTCTTCCTGTGTAACAGTGTAAATCAGAAGTAGCTCCAGTCAACAGATGATTGGAAATTGTGTGTGGGGTTCAACTGGTTTGCAACATCGAGAACACATTGGTCTACACTTTTAGCCAGGAGAGCACTAGTCATCTCCAGAGGATAATTCATATAACTATAAAATGTTTGTTAAAGAAAGATGGGATGACCAACCCATTGTTTGAAGTTGCCTATTTCAAGCTCAACAGGTACTGATCTGAAAACTTACATGTTATTTATATAGTGGCTTAGGTTAAGTTAGCCAACCTTAAATGCCGCATTTTCAGCTTGGTTCCAACAATCAGGAAAAAGACTTGGCAAGAACATGGCTTTAACAAATCTTAACAAAAAGCAGTCACTCATGATATTTCTGATAGTTTTGTTTCCAACCACTGCTAAACTGCAGTTTGAGCCTTCTGACTTTGTTCACAAACTGAGAGTGAAAGTTAGCTGACCCTAAAAAGAAAATCATTAATTTTGGAGTAAAAATCCTGTAAAATCAAAGATGTAATTTCTTCCTTTGTCAGACTTGTTTGCCTCTCAGTAATTTCTAACTCATTAAATATCCTGGTTAGAAATACATTGAAGTATTTTGCAGTAATTTCTGCAATTCTATTAACAGAAACATAATTTAAATAATTTTGAACCACACACAATTTGTCTTACAATTAGAGACAAAACCATACTGTTTTGCACATCTATTCTACTACTGCAAAGAAGAAAATACATGTTCAAAAAATAATAAGAATGAGGTAGTAACCAGCACCATTCATCTTAAAACAAAACAGCATTTCATTTTGTTGAAAATATTCATCATCAACATCATCATCACCGTCATCATGATAACAAATGAAAATCTGTTGTTGGTATCATCATCCAAGACTTGACAATCTTTCATTTTATGTTTGGATCAAGACTACTCCAAGTAGAAAGCGAGGGGCTGATAACTAGAAAAATCCTTCAAAACAGCTTTGCATAGGCTGTCAATGATGAGGAGAATGTTCTAATTCCTTGGGTGGCCCTTCAGGGCTTCTATAACAGTCAATATTAGTTGATTTCTTCTCTGTCAGCATTATTATTAAAAAAACCTACAAGGCCTAAATCATAGAATAGACCCAAAGACTTAGACATTAGTTGCAAAAACATTTTCTCCATGAGAAAGTCAGTTTAAGACCCATCCAAGATCCTAATCCAACTGGTGATTCATTCTCCTGCATAACTCCATACTTGGTCACTGACCTCTGTGCTGTAAATTCAGTTGCTTGAAAGATCTGAGGTTGAAAATAAGAAACAGCAGTGCCTTACAAGGATATTTGGGATCTTTTCAGAGGTCTGATTTACAGCTACACCCCATTTCATTAGCCCCTCTCTGGCAGAGAGGCTGGAACGAACAGCCCCAGAGCTGAAATATCACCTGGCTACATCACTGGAAAGACTGTTCTTAGAACGGTATCTGCAATTGCTGCTCTGCTGTATTATCAGTCATTCTTCAAAATATTGAAAAAAAAAAAAAATGACTGCAATGCAAATGTACTACATTCAATGAATACTGAATAGTGTTTAACACCCCCTCTCCCCCTTCCATAAATTAGGAGAGAATGACTTGTTCCTACCTGACTTCTCAGTGGGAGTTGTCTTTTGTTGTTTAATTTTCTCCTCTGTATTGTGAAAGCAGTGTTAAAATTAGAAATTCACGCTGTGTTAGCATAGGTGCATATAACTGGAAAAATATTTCTATACATGATATTACACATATGGCTCACAATGACAAAATAAATGCATGTCTTTAGCATCAGTATCCCATTGTAGCACTGTAAAACAGCATATATGCATTATGAGTTCTGACTGCATAGTGAGATCATACTCCACGGACAAAGTAAATTACTGGGCCTAATGTCTCAGCCACCAGAAAACAGCCATATACCTGGTAGTGTCTTTCAGGCAGGCAGTCAGGTTGAAATTGCATCCTAATAATACAACCAGCTAGCCCAGTGAAACTATCACAACATTCTAGCTTTGTGAACACCACCTTCCTGCCCCCTCCTTGGAAGTGTTCAAGGCCAGGTTGGATGAGGCTTTGAGCAACCTGGTCTAGTGGAAGGTGTCCCTGCTCATGGCAGAGAGCCTGAAACTAGATGATCTTTAAGGTCCCTTCCAACCCAAACCATTCTATGATTCTATGACTCCAAGTGTCCAAGTTCAACACTTTGGTATTATACTGGGAACTTCTGCTCAGATACTGCCTAACCACAAGTATATATGGACTTATCCACATGTGTCTACACTCTGAGGATGAGAAAGGTATGGAGATTCCCAAGGACATTGTGATTTGCAGAGGCACATCCACATGGGACAGTGTCAGTCTGAATGCCAGTTCATTTCACCTGATACTGGACAAACTTACCTAGACCCAGCTGGGTCTAGGGTGTCATGAAATGTTAAAGCAGCCCTGAGTTTCTGCTAATGTGATGAAAAGAGCTGCCCAAGTCTTCACTCAGCACAGTTCTCAGATGACACAGACCCATGCTGACATCAGACACCAGACCTGAGCTGCCTCTCCTCCCAGTAGGCTGGTGAATGAAGTTTCAGGCAAGGCATAGGTGAGACTACACTTTCTGATGAGGTGGGGTTTGTCTTAACTACCCAATGACCCAGTCAGGTGGGAACTGGAATGTTTGTTTTCATGTCTCTACTCTGCCCGGTTTGATTGACTTGAAATTCACTCTTCCTCATCCTTTCATAGCTCTACTCCCTTTTTCTCTCTTTTCCCATACCTGATTCTGAACCTCTCTCCTCACATCCACCTTTCAACATTCACATACATCACTACTTTTCTTTTTAAATATGTTTAAGACACATTCAGAAAACATTTCCACTTTCTCTCCCTGATGGAAGCCATTTACAGCCACACACTTCTGGCCCCTTCTTTTTCCCCCAAGACTGACAAAAGCTGGGTGGAGGTTTGGCTGAGAAAGGAGGGATGTCTTGTCCCCTGAAGCTATTCAACTCATCTGAGTACTAGTTGGCTGGAAACCATATCAGAAAGAAGGCACTGAAGGATCCATAGTCAGATCTAGTGTGAAGAAACAGGACTAACAGGGTATTCTCATACAAAACTCAGCTATTGGTGCTCTACTTTGCTCCTGAGTTGTCTTACCAGATGCAATGGGCATTGAAAAGCAAGTATCAGCATCCCATTGACCTTTGCTGCAGTGATGCTGTTTGAACTTCACATAAAAATGAAGTGCCCATGAATAAGTCATTGGATAAAACACTTAACACCTTACGTGTTCAATGATAAGCAGGCAGCCTTTTTTTTCATTAAGCTTTTTTTCCTGATTTTTTTTTTTTTTGAAAGAAAACAATTTCTCCTATGCATTTACTATTTTTCTCATTTGTTTTTATAATACAATACTCTACTTGTAAGTTAAGTGTTTCTATAGACATTTTGTGGTTTCCTGCAAGCCTTGAGTAGCTGATTTAGTGAAGTTGTATTGCTGGTTTTGAGTCAGCAGAGGGAAAAAAGCAATCTTTCTCACTCCAGCCTTCAAAGACAGATGCCAAACTTTTTTTTTTTTCTTTTTTTTTTTCTTCTTTTTTACTCATTGATCACTTGTTGTGTATTAACAGCTAGTAGGATGCTTCAGCCAGCAGGTGGGTTCGGATGGGCTCAGCCAAGGCAGGAACATCCTAGGGAGGAAGCCACCCTATCCAGCGCTTTGATCTTGAGAGGAGTCAGTGGTAGCCAAACAGTGGGTTGCCCAGGCAGGTGGCATGACCACTCAACTTTCCTACAAAATGAAATCAGATGTCCTGCACAATCAGCCTGATCTCATCCAGACAACAACATAAAAATAAATTTCCTTGGTGAGACATTTGTAAACATCAGAGCATCATGTCACAAACTGGTACATTGGACTGATTAAGAGCTTCCTCAAGTATAGTACAGTATATTCCAGACTAAAAGTCCTTGGAATTTAAATACTTAAAGGGAAAATAAAAAGAAAAAAGAAAAAAAAAAGACATGCTAAATTTCCTTTAGCATAAAATATCTCTTCTCAGAAGATTAATGATTGCTTCGGAGAGCAGCGGCTGTTTTGAGTTTCAGTTGATGACTGGAAGTATTAATCAGCAAGTACTGGTGGTAATAGACTGAGAAACTAGAGAATTTCAGAAAATTTATTGATCCTATTGCAAAATGTTTAAATTAGAGAGTGTTTTGTGTATGTGTGTGAGCACAAATAAAACAAGAGAATTCATTACTGATGTAATTCTTCTGAAACTGCCTAAAATGCACAGAGAAATATTTACAGCTTTATATTTTTTCCATTTAAATTGGACGCATAAGGAAAAAAATGAATATTAATTCTTGTAGTGAATTTTAAATTCTGGACTTATTCAAAATCAGAACAAAATCTGAATTTTTCTGAAATATTCACAAAAATATTTTGTACTTTTTGTACCTTTATGAGATCATTTTTTATTTTTTTTTCCCCAACACTCCTCATGGTATAATAAACAAAGTGTACATGAGAACTTGGAAATATTTCTTCTGTTCTTGTCAAAATACTATGTATGATCCTCACCAGATTTTTTTCATTACTTTTCTGCATATTGAATTCTGGTGTACAGAAATGATTTTGTGAAACTTCCTGAAGTGTGTTCATTCCCTCATAGAGAGTGTTCTGCTGATGTTTGATAATCTGCTCCTTCAGTTGTCCCCTCCTGGAGATCTGCCAGAAAAATGCATCGGGGTGTTCTCCAGTGGAATCAGCAGATCAATAGTTGCTATATGGTTAAGTTGCAGAATAGGAAGGTGAACGATTACCAAAGAATTACTGTATTTATTCCCAGATGAATACAAGTCCACAGGCCTGTCCAAGACATGCAGTTTTAAGGAATTAATCCATTTTGAAAATAAAATCCCTCCCATACTTTTAAATGGATCAGACATGTCATCCACTCACAGACTTATTTGATCGACTCCTAGAGTTACAGAGCAAATGTTGCTGTAAACTCTCACCAGTATTAGAAAAAGCAAAAATATCCTATTTAGTTCAAAAGAGCAAGGATAATATCCACAGAAAGAGAAGCTCCAAACCTTCTGAGCTTTACTCACAGCTCAGATGAGTACAGGGGCTTATGTTTAAAGTCAGCATGCTGGATTTTTTTGTGTATTGGTATATGGGAAACTTAATACCACAATCTAAGTTAGTGAAATACACTGTTGTATGCTAAAGCTCATCTAAGAGCAGAAAGAGGGTACTTTATCTCAACAAGTTGTATCTTCAAGCTGCTGGTTGTGCTATAAAAACATTTTGATCTTCACAGACAACCATGAAATGGAGATTAGATTTTTTAATTCACTGCTTTCGTAAGAAGTTCACAATAACAATAGCTGAGTAAGGGGGAAAAAAAGCCCTAAACTTAATAGAAGTGAAGATAAATTAAATCGCCACTTACTAGATGACAACTGAAAAGCATAGCAATGCAGGGCTATATTTTATTTCTGTCTTTTCCCCCATCAGTACTGTTTCCCTTGCAGAAACAAACAAACAAAACCCCCAAACCAACCCAACAAAACCCAAACCACTATTGCTGGATGTTTCATGTCCATATCTGCACTGTAGTTTTTCTAGTTGCTGCTGTGTTATGATAAGAAACATGGACTGTACAAAAAGAAGTCTGTTTCTCCATCTATTGACATACGATAAATGTCTTTTTAGGCCTGTCTAGCAAGTATATACCTCTGGGAATCTCAGAAAGCTAAGTTAAAAAAAAAAAAGTCAGCACAGAGAAGAAGATAAACCTGCTCTCTGCCCTCAAAAAAGAAAAAAAAATCTTCTGGGAGTCATATGCTACATTAAAAAGAAATGTGATGTATATTAAGATCACTCAACAGTCTGCTCTTCTATATACTGTACTATCCATGTAGTTAGTCGGAGTGCAGATTAAGATTTAGTATCCAAACTTGGACATTTGGGTTTCAGAGAAATAGAGCCCATAAAAAAAGCAGCAGTTCTTCAGGTTGACTGTTTGAGCGTACATAGCTACAGTGATGGGTAAACCAGGTATCTGATAATTCATAGGTGGTTCTAGCCACCCATCAACTTCCCAGTACCTCTCTCCATCATCTGTTTTAGAACAGGTTTGACTTCCAGGCTGGAAACATTGCTCATATTGAGGAGCCAAGCAGCTTTGTACATGCACAAACAGACTACTTGGGAGACTATGGATCCTTGAGTGCCTTCTTCCTCAAAAAGCATGATGAGGCACAAAGCCTTGGTTTGAAAGGGGGACCTCTGTCCTGCTCACTATGGCCAGCTATCTCTGGTTATTAAATGCAGTTTACCTGAGTGCATAGACACCCCAAGATTTTTTTTTTTTTTTTAATTGCTCTGTTCCCGTTCTTCTGAGATTCAGAAACTGGCAGCTGCCTCTGTGCATCATGTACCAGGTGAGATTGTAGCTCCTCCTTTTTGGGGACCAGACTCATTTCATGTAGCAACTGGTATACCAAAAAGACTGAGATGGGTAGTTCCTACATGTACCTTTGATGTTCTGAAGAGCAGTAGAGAACTCCTTCCCCAAACTCTGGAAAATGGGTTTTGCTAATGCTTTATAAGCCGTACTGCACCAATGAGAGAAAGAGTCACAGGAACTATGAAAAACTGTGAAAGCTGAATCCTTTTAGTTAAATTTCATGCTCTTTTTTGTTCTTCTCCCAAACCTTGAAAAACCCAATGTCACAAAGTAAAAAAAGTGTGTCTAGCTCAAGAAAGTCTCCAAGTTTTGCAATCCACAAATATCCTTCTTGAATGGAGCCTGAAATAACTGTAAATTAAATTACAGTAAAACCTACCTGGCTTAGTCTGAGAGATAGCTTTTTCATGTTTAACACGTTTGTGATCTGCAAGTAAGAAGAACCCCTACATTAGAAGGTTTTTTAATTTTTAGAAGATTTTAAAAATAAGAGTCTCATTATGATTATAAAGATGACTTTGTATTATGTATTTACACTAGACTTGAGAAGAATTTTTTGATAAATATATTTCTTGAGAAAAGGTATTTATTTTTTTTTACCTAAAAAATAAAAATAATGCTAAAGGAAATTTTTAACTTTTTAATATGGTTTAAGAAATCACAAAATTCCAGTCTGTGTTTTTTAGAAATACCATAGAATTTTTAAAATTCTGAAATACTTCAACTACTTATTTTGATTGCTATCATCTATCTTCTATATAGAAAATTTTGATGTTTAATATAGAAATCTTTAAAGCATTTTATTAGAACAGAAGTGGGGTTGTCTCATATAGGATGGCAAATAAAAGTTCAGTATACTGCTAGCCTGGATCCCAGAGATATATTGTAAAGCAGTAGCAATAATAAAGATACTGTATTAAAATATAAGCTGTATGCAATTTTGTGGTACTTAAAAACAGTGTGACATCCAAAAGCCAACATTATGAGATTGAAAAAAGAAAGTCATGGCATTTCAGAGGAAAGTTAAAAATATGTTTCATTCTGATTTATAGCAGCTATGTCTAAATTGTGTAGAAGGTGAGGGCTGCAGCATATCAAGAGATAAATCTCAGTTGCCTGTATCAAGCCCTAGCCAGAGGATTGCAATGACCCTTCCTCATCCCTGTGTCCCTTGATTTTTTCCAGTGAGAAGCTGCCATGGAGGCAGAGGGTACAAGTGGGTCTTACATCAGCCTGAATAGGAAAACAGTTTCCACACACACTGGGACCTGTGAAACACACCTTGTCCTTTGCTACAGAGTTATTGAAAACCAGTTTCACAAGTCAACATTTCCTATAAGCTTCTGTTGATGAATCTCATCTTAAGCTTCTAAAACATTGGCAACATAAATACCTTCCTCTTAAAAGCTGAAGTAACGATACTTCTTACCAACTTGATACTTACTGTGTTTGTGAGGGTTCTCTGAGGTAGCTAGAAGTAAACAAAAAAAGGTGTATTTTAATAGTTTTGTGACTGAAATGCAACATTTATTGCGTTTATTAATGACATTTGTAGACAGGTAAAATACATGTTCAGTGAAATCTGTATTAAAAAGTGTAACATATAGCACCGTCTTACTTATCCTATCCACCCCAAACACCTAACTGGGACACTTAAGGAGCCCACCACCTCTGTCATTTAGCTGATGTTTGCTACAATTACCCCTGGAAGGCTCTGAACCTCCTCGGTGGGCTGAGTCACCCTCAATAAATGGTGGCCATATATCAAACCTAGGGTAACTAACTTGCTAAGTGAGGTGCTTGATTCAGCACTCACTAAGAGATAGGGCAAGTTCAGACCATGAGATGTCCAATACTGGACAAAGTCAGACAAATAATTTTATGTCAAGTGAGGAAATAACACTTAGCACAGTCTAAATCCAACCCTGTAAGAGTCCCTGACAACTGCACCTGCTCTAGTGAGGTCAATGAATTTCATATGGATTCATAATACTCCACAGAGCACAAAGACACATTTGAAAACATAATTAATGTAATTAAGTTATTTCTAAACAAGAAGACTCAGCATTTCAGTGCCGCAGCACCTAAACTTTGTGCCATTTAATTTTCCTTTTTTTTTTTTCAGAAAAAGCAGATGAGATAAAACTGATAACAGAGCTAATACTTTCCATGGACTTTAAGAGAACATTTCTCAGGTAAAGCGTGAGCTCAGGGAGCTGTACCCAATGCCATTTTTGGTGCTACAGAAGTAAGTGAAATGCCAAGGCCTAGTCCACCAGCTGTATTTTTCTTCTTGACTTTTGCAAGGCAGCTGTTTTTTTAATGAGAATAAAGGTTCTACCACCTGTGTGTAGCAGTTGGCTGTGCATGAGAGAGCATAATCCCTCAGAGATGCAGAAGTGCAGGGGATGAGCTACCTTTGCAGGCCCAACACCACAACTAATTCTGCTGCAGTGATTCACTGAGCTCCCTACCTCTCACCTGGGGCAAAAAGTAGCTGCTGTGCAAGTGGGTTTTTGTTTTACTTGTGTTCCCTGCAGTAGAAAAGTGCTCCCGTTTTACATCCAATCTCTGTTTAATCCAGGTTGTTGCTGTGCATTTAAGGATACAGCAACTGAAGCTTGTGTGCAGAACAAAGCAAAAATAACAGAACATTTTGGGGGGTATTAGAGACTAAAGATATATATTAAGTGTATATACTTGCTCCTAATTGAGGAATCAGAAATAAGAAACAACAGAAAAGTAGAGATCCTATGGCAAAGCTCTGTTAGTTATGTGTATGGGCATAAGAAATCCTTCTTATTATTTTAAGGTCAATTGTTTTGCCCGAACACCCTGAAATCCACATAAAATTGTTGTCTAAACATAATAACCTTCGTTATATTCTATTGTAATTGAGTATCCATGAAATATGTTTGAAATTCGTAGAGGAAATTCATTTTGCATTATGTCAAAAGACATAGCGAGATATGCTTACCTAGCTATTAATTTCATCTTGCAATAGGAAATTCATGGCAAATATTAAAAAAAAGTCTGAACTTCACGGGCTGGTATAATGACTTCCATAACTATCACAGAATATTGTGTCAAGTAGCACTTTCAGTAACCACCAGCAATGATCAGAATTAGGCCACATATATACAGTATTAATTTACATAGAATCATAGAAGGGTTTGGGTTGGAAGGGACCTTAAAGACCATCTAGTTCCAACCACCCCCATACCATAAGCATGGTCATTTTCCACTAGATCAGGTTCATTAAATCCTCATCCAGCCTGGCCTTGAACACTTCCAGGGAGGGGGCATGCACAACTTCTCTGGGCAATCTGTTCCAGTGTCTCACCACCCTCAAAAGAAAAAATTTCTTCTTCATATCTAACCTAAATTTACCCTCTTGCACTTTGAAGCCATTATTCCTCACCCTATCACTACCTGTCCTTGTAGAAAGTCCCTTCCCAGCCTTCCTGAAGGCCCCTTTCACATACAGACTCTTTACTGACACTGCTTAATGAATTTTGCAAACATGCTTTTGTTATAGTGTCCTTATTTCAGATCTGCAATTTTTTTTAAAAAAAACCAACCCCAAAACTAAAGCCAAAACCAAACCATTATGCTTAACTTTCTAGTGAAGTCAGTGCAGTTATTTCCCTTCTTCTGCTGGTGAATGAGTCATGGAGAATGTTTAAAGCAATAGGAACTCACCCCAGGTCTGGTCACTCAAGTTTAGGAAGGTATCTGTGTTGCCCTTGTCCATATTTTCTGTAGAGGTATTAATTAGCTAAACCAGTATAGTGTCAGTATCCAACCAGAGCTTGAACATGGACATTGCTATCAATTGCTATCAGAGCTTTGCCTAAAAACCTATCCTTCTTTTTTTTTCTGGTGTAACTTAGGAATTACAGCTAAAAACCACTCAGAGATATTTCTACTGTATATTTTGATGAAACACTGAAGATCAGTGTTTAAGGCCAGGTTGGATGAGGCTTTGAGCAACCTGGTCTAGTGGAAGGTGTCCCTGCTCATGGCAAGGGGGTTGGAACTAGATGAACTTTAAGGTCTTTTCCAACCCAAACCATTCTATGATTCTATGATCATCTAAAGTTAAAATTTTTTTACAGGACGTTTGCTATTCTAAAATATATCTGTATTTTATTAGAAAAAACCCCACAATTTTGAGAGTCCTTAGGCCATAAACATTTATATTTTGTGAAACTATCCTTCTTATGTACCATAATATCTCATCAAAGATGTAATTCAAATAACTTGCATAGTAAGCTAAAAACTGAAAAATGAAATCCCAAGACCCTTAGTTTTATTTCTACAGCATCACAATTGTCTATAAAAGATACCCTGATTTCTAGTCTACTTAGTAAGAATGGGAAGAAGATGAATCTAAATGTCAATGACCTAGTCAGACTGTCCAGAATATTCAATGATATAGTATTCAATGATATAGTATTTAACCTAAAGGGTGAGAAATGAAAGGTTTTATTCCGCTGTTCTCACTCATTTCATGTAGTATCTTGCACTGAAAGTAGAGATCTATTCAAAGTTTGTGTTTAAATAGTATTGCTTTATACAATTTCTAGATAATCTGTGAAACTACATGCTGCAAAATGTGCAGATGTTGAAAATTTTCACAATTTCAAAAAGCAACTGTGTGATTTAGAGAAAAATCTGCCAAGTGCTCTTAAACATGAAGATACAGTTCCTGACTTAGGAAGTTCTTGAGCTGAGACTGTGGGAGGTCACAAGGTGATCGCTATGTGGTTGTTTTATTCCTGTCCTATTCTCTAGGCATTTATTGCTTTTGCCATTGGTGGAGAGAGGGCATTTGGTTAGATGAACTCTCAGACTCACTTCAAACAGCTGTTCTGATGTAATTGATGAAAAGGAATACCTGTTGGGTAAATAACTGCTTGTTGTTCTCAATGTTAGAAAATTCAGTCCTAAGTAAGTACTTTATCTTCATTTGTTTAACACTTAAACTATATTAGAGGAAGAAAAGGGTCAAATTCAGATCTAATGAAAACAGATGGATCTTTGATGAAATACTTGAAACTACATGAGATCTGAACTGGATCAATGAAATTATCTGGTTCTACCCTCAGCAAAAACATTTTTGAAATGTCTTTTGTGTCATTCTAAATTAATCTTGGTAACTGGGCTTGGTAGCTGTCTTGCTGTTTTTTATATTCACTTAGGTTTTCTTTGACTCTTGCCTGCTCTTCTGAATGCCAGAAGGGTATTAATTTTATACGGCATATTTTTGTAAATTAGCTTCTGGTATGGGTTCAGAAAATAAATCTTATGGTTTATTGAACCATAAATTGGTGAGGCTAAAAGCAGAACATGCTTTTTGATTATAACATGTCTATTTTCCATCTGGATAACAGTAATTTGCTGTTCACACAGCAAATATGTTTGTGAGTGTGCACACTCTGTAAGAAAAGAATATGTTACGCAGGAAATGGAAACAATGCCAGAACTTTGTGTTTTAGTGAAGAACAGCAAAATAATAATACATATTGAGAAAATAATTTCTAATTATATGCTTATATGTGTATTTTAAATAAAAAAGTTAGTTTCCATTAGGCTAAGTCTGAGCCTGGTTCATCTCTCATTAAAGAGAGCACAAAGACTTTTTAATAGGATTTAGACTGGGCATTAGACAAACACACCCATGACGTTGATCTGTAACAACACTATAGGCCAAAATAGGAATCAAGATCAACGGAAGTCTTTAAATGGTATTCTCAGGATTTGTGCCTTAACCTTCCAGTTTTTACATCATGATGTAAGTAAGAATGATTAACACAAATCTTTGATTTTCTTATTCAAGTTAACTAGGTCCCTTCTCCCTGAAAACAAACTGTAGATATGCTAACAAATGGGTCCTAGACAAGCTAATGGACATTCCTCCTTCAAAACTCAATGGGAATACTGTAGTCTGCAAGAACTTAAGATACCACATCATTCTGCCTCATCATCAATGCACTTTTAATTTAAGGTTGAACAAAACGCTTTTATTCTAGTCAGTGTAAAGTTTTTCAGACTGTGGAGAAACTGTATTATCAAAAACTCAGCCAGATAAAACATATTGGGCCAGTACAGAATGTCTCAGATGATAACAACTTTGGAAAAAAAAAAGAGTTTATTAGAATTTATCACTCTGTTCAAGAGCAGCTCCCTGTCTTTGTGAAATTTTTGTCCATACTCTTTGTCATTCAAAGGAGAAGCCAAATGTTCCCCCAAGTTTTCTAGCTCAGCAGACCTGATCCCTCATATCTGTCTGTGTCCTCCTCAAGTCCTGCTGGTTGGCTGAGCAGCTGGCAGACTGGTTGTGCAGAAAAAACAGTCTAATGAGCATATGTCTAAAAAAGTTATTCCTCACAAAACAGATTAGTTGCAGCAAGCTTCCTGTAAAGAGAATGGCTTGTGCTTGCCCTGACCCTTGCTCTATGTTAGGAAATTGCTTTCACAGTGTATAGCAAATAGTTACTCTATAGATGAATCAAAGTAAAGAAAGCAAAAAGAATGTAGTGGTGGCATAAATAGAAGGAGCTGGTTTGTGGTTATTTTAATGTGCATGCTGTGCAAGCCTTGTCCTAACAGAATCTCTTAATTCTCTACAGCATTAATTTTACATTTCTGGTTTACTTTAAACCTAGCATTCTCCAAGATATTTATCCAGGTTTCTACACATTAAGGAAGTATCACACATTAACATGACAAGTATGAAATACTAAGTGATTTATCTAAGGCTATCTGGAGCGTTTGCATGGAAGCAGAGAACCTGAGCTTCCAGCTATCGCCGTCACTCTTATTCATTAACAGGGAGTGCTTGGCTGGGTCTGTGCAACACCACAGACTTCCTTGGACCACTGTTTTGGCTTGACTCTTATGATTAATGATGACAGTAAGGTAAATGGTTAAGGCATACCCTCCTAAACTGCTATGGTTTGCCATTATATTTAATTATTAACCACTGGTATTAGAGCCTATAGGGTATTCACTTGCAACAGACTGATCTTTCTACTGCAGCTTTCCACCAAAAAAGCTGTCAGGCTGCTCTCACTGTCCCTTCTGCTTTATTTCCATTACCAGAGCAGCCTGGTCCAAGATATCTGCCATTATACAGTTAGTATATTTTTGTCCTTATTGTTTGGTTTGCCTTATACCTCGAGGCTGCACAGTGAAGAATGAGCTGACTCTTGGTTTGGGGCGATTTTGCTGTTGTTGTCTAGAACAACTTGGATTTTGTCTTTTTTTTTTTTTAAATGGCAATTCAAGAGTACTTTATATAACTGGGAAAAATAAAAAGCAGTTCAGAAAGAGGAGCGAAGAGAGAAACTTTAGCATGGGATAAATATAGTAGAAGTAGCAAAGAAGCACAGACATTTCCAACATTTTAAAATGATTTTTAATGAGAGGAATTGCTTCGACTTGAATCAGAGGTGCATGCCTGTGGGGAGCATCAGTAATGATCCCAATCTTTCTCTGTTTCCCAGTTTGTCAGTTAAACAATTGAAAGGCACTGGGAAATGTAAGTCTTGTTGAAACAGCAATCTTGTATGATAGCACTGAAAGTAACTGTCTTTAAAGTACTATAAGTCTTAAAATCCCAGAAGGACATGTCTTCCATCGACGAAGGTAGAAAAAATAAAATTTCAGTCAAATGTAGATGAGGTACATATGCTGCTTTATTAATGCATTTCATCTTTAGGCACGTGTGGCGAAAGGCTTGAAGAGCTTCCTCTCAATATCATCCTCAGCTTCTGATGTTTTCATGTGCTCTTCCCTGAAGTTATGGGATGGGAACATAAAGATGAGGGAGAATATGCTTGACAAGCTTTCACTTTTAATAATATCAGTTTTACATTTCCATATAGCTAAGGCGAAACATAGCCAGGCTCAGGCCATGCTTTATTGCAACACAAATTATTGACTCATAAAGGGTAACTGAGTGAAATCGGGCAGACTGAGGTATGTTTGACTTTTTTCTGAATATTGAATTTAGTTTAGGCAAAAATAATGTTATTTACCATTCTATATAAACAATTGGACCCAAAAGGAACACCTCTTGCAAATGTTAATGTTCTTTAATATTTCAATCTGCAGTCTATTTCATAATGCTTGTTATTTGTGAAAGGTGCCAAACTAATCCCCTAGGTACAGATTCCATGCAAATACTCAGAATATGAACTTCTATGTTGAGTTCCTTCTTAACTATGACTAGATTTGTGAAATTATAATCATGGCTGAATAAATATTTACATATGTTATTAAATAAATGTAAAATAATCATAATTAAGACAAGAATAAGATGACCTCATTAAAATCTAGAAAAGAATAATTTCAGAGCAGAAATTAGTTCATATCAGGAGTGAAGAACAATAAAAAAATCGTTTTTGAAAAGATGGACTTTTCCTAGTGTGCAACCTGAATTAATATGATGATTAAAGCAGAGGGCTAATGACTAGCTTTTAGAGGCAGAACATCCTGAGCCATCTTCGTTCCTCACAAAATGCTGCTGATCACTGTTTTTATTTTAATTACAACTTTGTAAGAGTACATTTCTGAAAATTATGTCTGCATAGATAAAAAAAAGGAAAAGAATATTACCACTAGAACTGTTAATTCTGGAATTGCATCTGAATAGAATACCTCTGAGCATTCATTTGCAGACATCTTTGCACAGAGAAATAAATAGTTTATCTCATGAGAAATTTTTAGCCAATTAACTAAATGTTATATGCATATCCAGGTGTTTAAATATATTATGCTGATTGACAGGTGAGTGTGTTGCTGGCATGATGGCAATATACATATATTATACGTCACTTATAGTAACAACACAGGCCGTGAATTACACAGATCACTCTTTCTTCAGAAATCACAGCTGTTTCATAATCATTAAAATACTAGCTTTACTGTCTCCATTTATTGGTTGTGAGGGCTGAATATATTACTGTTGTACTTTAAGGCAAGTAAGAATGATTAACACAAGTTGTAATCATAACTGCAATTGAAATGCTATGCAAGACGTATCAATATGAATTGCTTTGTAGGTTTGTTGTTACATAAAACATACAAAAAATTATAATCTCAATTCTACCTTGAATGGATTACAAAGATGTAATCAACAACAGCATGTAGATTAAATCTTGTTGAGAATAAAATTGTAGGTATTTTTAAAAAACGCAAATGCAATTTATCATCATTAATTTTACGTGTCTTAACTGTGAGTACACTGAAAACATGGTGCTAGGGAGCTAAACATAGAGTTTGCAGCTTAATGCTGTGTATTCTCAATTAAATATTTGTATTAGCCCCTCCATCTAAGTACAATGAGAGTGGATATTCAATCAGCTGTTAAGATCTATAAATGACTTCCTGATTTTTCTCACCTTTCTCCTCTTTTCCTGTCAGAATCTTAAAAGAAAAATAAATTAAAGTTTTGGGGAGGGTTGTTAAAATTATTAACAACAAACTATCATGATGTTAATTAGAGTTTGTTTTCTATTTTTGTTACTAATCCTAAACTATGTTCATCATCATAGTCAAGTTATAAATATGGGCATCTCGAGGGGGCAATTCTTTACATTCTGACAGATACATAGGACAAACAGATGAAACACTCTCTGCAGACACTTATTTCTCTCCATTAATTCCAAGCTGAGACTAAGGTGAATAGCTTCAATATAGATGACTAACTTTAGACACTTAAATTTGTCTGAGTTAAAATTTCTTAATGATTAAGATCATATGAGGATCTAAAAAAGCTCTTTAGATTTATGAATTCAGTGAAAAGTTTTGAGCCCACTGCACTCACTATTCCTTTGCCTACTTTCTACTTATATTGAATGGATACTCTGGAGGGTGTTTTCTGGTCATGTCTTCTTATAACTGAACTATCTACAACATGGAAAGTACTTGAGCCTAGTCCTTCAAGATCTGACCATCACTTAAAGAGACTGTACAGACCACTAAGTCTCACATAACACAGCAAAATGGACATAAACTATTTATACCACCCAAGATAGTTGAGACAAGGTGAACAGAGGTCAAGCAAATTTTGGCTAACTGATGTAGACTTTTCAAAGCATTTTACACATTTCATGCGAATTCTCCATGTATCAACATTCCTTGAAAATGACAGGGTTTCGTTGCTTCAGCATGGGAAGTCAAAGCTCACCAGTGTATGGCCAGTCACCTATTAAATGGAAAAGATCTTCAGGTGGGAGTGGATTTACACTGAAGAATACTTTGTCTGTGGCTTAAGACTCCCATAAAGTGTTCTTTGTTAAAACCACACTATTTTGTTCTCTATCTGATTCAGGAAGGCAATGTTAACTAACAGCTCGAAGGTCCTTTGGGCTCCATCTTGTGGCTAATTTAATGACTGTTAACCTCTTGAGAGAGATTCCTACCTTCGCCTGTGGTCAAAATAGTACTTCCAGTTTAAACAGCATAGCAGCATGTGTCTCTACTATTTTCTCACACTGAATTTTTGACACGATTTTAAGAAAATGCTTTAATAGGTGTTTCTACTTTTCTTTTTTTTCCTCTCTGTTTAGGAATATACATTTTGTTAGCGGCTGTGTATTAGACTTTGCAGTTATAGGATGAGGTAGTCCACTTTCTTGTCCTTTGAAGCATGTTAGAAAAGTACATAATGAAGGTTTCATTCATGTTTCACCAATGGCATTTGTAGCTGAGCAGAAATCCCATGCTGCTGTGACCATTTGCTTTCTGAATAAGAAGGCTGCCTTCCAGTTTCTCTGGTCAGCTCCAGCTAAGCAGTTCTGATATGCACTACTGCCCAGTTCTTTTTCAGTTTGGAAAGTGTCTCAAATTTTATATACTTTAAAAAGGGACACTGCTGTGCCTTGGCCAGTTTATACCGCATTTCATATGCAAAGCAGCAGTTTCCAAGCAATGGAGAGACTACCATTACCAGGAGTAATTTAAAAAAATTGTCCTTAATTAGATGGGCAAAAATATGTAGTTTGGAGCTGGAATGTACATGCCTTACCCATTTTCTGCATTTTTTTGCTAATGGCTACATGCAGCCTATATGCAGTTTTTTACACTTTGGAGTATTTATTGGGAAAAGGTCAAAATGTGATCCTGCATACTCTCCTGTCAATTTATTATTGATGAAACTCGTCAGATGAATGTGGTTATTTGCTTTCTAAAAACTATCGTATGAATTTAAGAGCAAGCTGTTAGAGAAATAATGCTGATGATCAGAATGGGAGTCATGTTATCAACAAACAACTAGCTTCTACATCTCACTAGCTTACAAGTACACATAACATCTAACTGTATGCAGTCTATATGGGAGATGAGACTCCCAGAAGACAACTACCCTGAATTAGATGTGCAATCTCACTTGCTCTCAGAAGCAAGACAGCTCTCTCTGCCTCATTCATTAGCTGTAGGGAGCCTGGAGAAACCAACTTCCTGGCAGCTCAGGTTCATGATTCACATTAAACAATGACATGGTTCTTACACGTCTGCATGTAGATGCATAACCCACAGGGATTATGTGATGGTTAAATCCTGTTTGGGTTCACTAGTATCACAGAAATAACGAATCTTCAGGCAAGGTTTCTCTCTCTCTGGAGAGAGAATGTACTAAGCTTGTTAAGGTTGCTTGCTTGACATCCCCATCTCAGTCCACGGGCTCTTTAGTCAGAAATCAATAAGCTACAGGAGCTACGAGCTGAAATGAGAAATTCCATTTTATGTAGAACTAGGAAACCTTGAAATTGGCTTTAATCTGGCTCCATTTCACATGAAGTATTTTTGGAACACTCTGTAATTATGAAATATTTTTTGAACTATAGAAATACTGGTTTTGTTTGATATATTAACACTTATTTCCTTTAAAAAGGACACTTAAAACTGAACAAATGCTGAAATATTTTGGTATTCTGTTTATTGTTTTCTGGAGCTGGTCTGAAGTTGATGGGCTTTATCTCACATCCCCAATATCTGAGTCTATTGTAATTCAGTCGAATTTCATGTATTAGCAGGCAGATTTTCTCTTGGGCATTTTAGGAAGTGCCTTCCTCATGTAAAGATTTGCTACCTCTTGCCCTTTAGAAACTGACAACTTTTTTTATCCCACACATGTTGAAATAAGACACAAAATGATCCTGGAAGAGGGAGCTGACTGTTTTCTAGGACTTTGGTCACAAAGTCTTAGAGAGCTAACCTTTCCAATAGATGCGGTTAATGCAAAAATTTAATGCATAAATTGTGCCTGATGTTTCCTACTAGTACCACTCACATTTGGAGAAATCTGTGAAATACACAAGCTTTCTCCATCTTAATTTTGTTATTTTCTGTCTCTTTTAAACTCCTTCAAGTCTGATTTATGCTATGCACAGAATGTACAGTGAATAAAAAGTGTCATCCCATCTTCTTCTCTTTTTATGATGGCTTGTCACTCTGCATTGCTCATTATTCTTTTTTTTTTCTTTTTTTTTTCTTTTTTTTTCCCCCTAGATGAGTAGTATGCATTTCAATGAGACAGAATAATTGGAGAAAGCTTCATATACAGTACCATGCCTATGTGCTGCATGATTCACAAGAGAAATGGTAAAGTGGTATTTGAACTGTGCATGCTACTACCACAATATATTTTGGATAATGAGCCAGTCAATTTAGAGCACTGCCTTGCTACTTCTATTATTTTTGCAGATGGGCAAAAAAATACTGTATCCTTAAGCAAAACCAGCAAACATTGCCCCTTTTTATTGCTGGTCAGAGGAATACACATGCTGCTTGGAGCAATTTTTTATTATATCAGAATAAGCATAAATAAATAAAACTTGATCATATTAGGACTTAGCTAGTAACAAGCAATATTTGCTGTGTGGGGCCTGCGTGAAGCTAGATGAGAAAGCTAAAACTTAGCTTGTTGGTTTTTTGGAAGAGGCCTTGTTAAGTCTCTGCAGTTGTCCAGTTTAGTGCATATCTACTGAAGACAGGAACATCGCTGAACCAGTTTTCCTGTTACTGGAAAATTTTGTTGGACTAGCATGTTTTTCACTACCTTCCTTACTGACAAATTTGGTTATGATCTCAGGAAACCAGAGGGAGGTTTAATTAAAAAATACGTAAAATTAAGATATTAGAAGAATGACCAAAGCTGACTATCAGTTCACACCTCCATGTTTCTGTGAAGTAGGTTAGTGGTAACCAGCAGGATGAGATATACTCTGCCCTGAGCCAAGTGCTTGAAAGTATTCTATGTATACTTGTTGGTAAAATCCTTTCAACAAATTAAGAAATCAGAGGAACTTATTTTTTAGCAGAAAATATATGAAAAAGAAAATGAAATGGAAAAACTGACCCAACTTCAACAAATGTTCATTAAAAATGCCTTTTGTAATCAGTTTTGTTGGGGAAGACTATGGTTAAGGAAGAAAAAAAACCAAACAAACCCATGAAAAATCAACGAAGGGCAAGCAGTAGCTATTTCAAACAAATTCCCTTGATGTTCTTCTATAAATGAATGGATCCATAACCTGTGGCAAGGCTGACAGAAGTAACACCCTTAGCAATTACCTCACTTCTTTCCTTCCATTAAGGATGTTAACAGTCCATGTGATAAATTCAAGGCTGTGAACACAGCAGGCATTTTGATGTCTGAAAACCAATGGCTATAAATGTAGCTGTCAGTTTTCTGATTCTCCCTGCTTCATGTGGTAGCTTTCATACCTCAGTTGTTGCAAATTAGTCTTTGGGCAAAATATCCTGCTTAATACCTATTAAGCATGGTTGTTTTTGATAACCAAAAATAATTTTATTATTCTGTTAAACCCATGAGGTGAAATTTTGGTTCCAGTGGAGAGAATGGGAATTTTGCCACTAACATCAATACAGCCAAGATTTCACTCATGAGCTATTAAAACAGTTGAGACTATATTTCTTTTTTAAATTTTCCAGTTCAGTTAGAGACTCTGTATAGGGATAACAGAAAAAATAATAAATTAACAGGACTGAAAATGTCTTCATGTATAGACAAAAAAGTCTAAGCAAAAGTTGGCTTAATTCTTCAAATATGTGAATCACAGAATTACCCAACCTTTTTGAAATGACAAAAGATACTCCCCCCAATTAAACCCCCCATCAGTAAAATTCAGAAATAAAGAGAATTTTTCTCACTGACTCAATACTAAATCTCAAATAATCCTCTGAAAGCTATGTGAAAGTTCCAGAAATGTTCCCAGTTCAATGAGAAAGATATGGCTTATAAACCAAATAATCAATAAAATTGAATAGATTAAAGGAAAATATCACCTTAGTGCTAATTTTTTTTTCAGCTGAAATAAAATTGACAAATTACAAAAAAATGTTTCAACTCAGCAAATCTTATTCTGAAAGACAACACTATGAATAGATATTTTAGGTCTGATAAATACAGTATATTTTCATTAAACATTTAAAATAAGGTTTTAGATTCTGATTCAGGGAAATTTTTTCTACTAATTATTAAAATACTGGAGAATGACTTCAGCAAAGCTTAACGTTCATGCTACATACATATCTGAAAAGAGCAAATTAAACATCCCTTGGAAAATGCTTTCTGCAAGGAACAAACAGCCAGGTCAGCATGCACAGTGCACTGCAAATTTTATTCTCTTTGACAAATCTTAACATGGTAACAAAGGCCTTTCATTTTCTTCCCAATCAGAAAGATGAAGTGTCTGATACCGGCCTGTGTAGGCCTGTGGTAAAAAGGAGCTAACAATACTGGAAATGACAACTGTGTTATCACAGTAGGAGTAGATAAAGCCAGCTGATGGTAGCACATGATGTGGTGTATGTCATTGCAGTTGTATCACTGAATGAAAGAAACATTTCTCACAGCGGTCACAGCCTGAAAGACACTTCAGTCAAGGGAAAATAATTGATTTACCTTTCTTCTCCCCCTCCTTTTTCACTGCAACTGAAATGGAAACAAAAATACTATATTTTCACATTGAAAATTAATAACATGTAACATCAATAAAAATAATTCAAACACCTATACATGAGCCTTTTTTTGTACATATCTCAAACCATACATATATTTGGCAATACAGGAATAGATTTCTTTGCCAGATGAAGAAACTGATGATCAGAAAGGTTAAATGCTTCCTCGCAGACACCTAGCTCTGTTATTGATTACAGCAAATTAGAACTTTCTAGATTCTCACATTTAACTTTAGTCACAAAGTAATTGTTCCTCCCAGACTCTAATACTGGGAGCTAGAGGCTCCGTGAATATTTCAAAATCAACGGTAAAGAAAGAGGATCTATTGGAGCAGGAAAGCATGAACGGGCAAGGGTAGGCTAGAGGAATTTTATGAAGCATCATCTGTTTTAGAGAAATGTGTTTTTTTGCTATTAAAACTTGTAGAGATAAACAAATGCCTAAAATAAGAAGTAAAAACCCACCTGAAGACATGTTCAGGTTTCTAAGCCTCTGCTTAACATGGGGAATTATTTAAAACCTAATTATGCAGCAATCCCACCTCCAAATCACACAACATGAGTTTTGTGGGA
Source organism: Antrostomus carolinensis (assembly GCF_000700745.2). Taxonomy (NCBI): domain Eukaryota; kingdom Metazoa; phylum Chordata; class Aves; order Caprimulgiformes; family Caprimulgidae; genus Antrostomus; species Antrostomus carolinensis. Next base: position 67,553 of record NW_010325230.1, on the reverse strand, counting down.
AGATTGGAGAAAGACAGGAATGAAATTGCTGCGTATTCCCCAGTTTAAACAAACTGGAATCTGTTCCCCAGAGCAAGCTGTGCTGTGTGATCAGTATTCAAACTCTGGAGAGGGAATAAAAAAGTTCCCCAAAAGCTCAGCCTGGGATTCCAATAAAACATTGCCCATATCTGCAATGGCTACTGTGAAAAAAAAAAAAAAAAAAAAAATTTTACTAAAAGGTAAAATTTTTACACCTTTACTTTGAGGTGTCTCAAATTGGGGAGTTACCTGTATTTGCAGATGACTGCTGCAATCTTGATGGAATTAAGCTAAGCTCATTAGACCTGAGTCAATGGAGTCCATTTGAAATTCATGCACTACCCATTCCCCAGCTTATATTTATAGGACTGAACTTTCTAAAATGTAGTTACAGGTGCAACTTTATTTTGAAACATGTCTGCTAGAGGTGGCAGTAGTAAGCCTCTGTCTTGGGCTAGAAATTGGAGGCAAAAGAAGACAGAGGAATTAAAATTCAGACCTCTTACTCCCTAGAAAAGGGTGCTCAGCATAAGGCTACCGGTATGAACAGGCCTGATGTGGCACTGGAACTGGAAAGGAAATAAGCAGAAACCAAGCTCTGCCCTTCCTTTGGAGAAAGTGCCCCGGTGCAGGACAGAAATCAGGGGTCATGAGGCCATAGGAGGGAGCAGGTACAGCCTCAAGTGTTTGCATTTTGAATTTGGGTGCTGATCTCTGCCTCTTCAGTGTTCTTAAAATGAAAAGTCCTTTCATTTCAACTTGTTAGTATTTTTGGATAAAAAAGATCGAAAGGAAGAGGTTAAACCTGAAATTACTGAAATGTTATCAATCATTGGTCTGCAGCACAAAAAGTTTCAAAGATTTTTCAAGGTTTCTACCACTTACTCTCCTTTGAGAATGAAATAAATGTTTAGTATCTCAAGAATATGCCCAGCAGTGGAAAAAAGGTTTCATGCCTAGATTTACTGATAATTAGGCACAAGTTTTCCAGGATCTGGTCCTCCTGGCAATCACTTTGCTTTCCTAGGTGATGTGCATATCAAAGCTCTGAAGTATGCCTTTCACAAAACTTTCACTACAGAGGATTTAGTATTTTTTCCCCCAGAAGCTGCTATGGAAGCTTCGGTGGCTTTCAAAAGGCATACTTACTTGCCACTTGAAGTGTGTTGGAGGGACTCTCAAATCAGCAGAAACCTCAAATGTAAATACTTTGGGTAGAGCCTGTAAGTGAATGTGCCATGCAACTCTGAGCTCCTCCTGACTTCTGTCCTGCTGGTTTATGGGATGTGGCTCACTTCTGGTGCTGAGGCAAGCATAGGCAGAGTAAGGTCCCTCTGTGCCTGCCACTGCATTTATGGCTGACTTATTTCTGTTATTATACTATTATAACCTCTTGTGACATCTGTTTGAATTTTCACCTTGGCCATGGTTTTTCTGGCAGAACATACTGTAAATACTCAATAAATCTTAAGAGACATAAGAGACCTCATCCCAACTACTGTTGCCAATAGCATTGCTCTGATCAAATCCTGTTATTCAAACTTAAAATGACAAGGAATAAATGAAAAAGAGCACAAACATCCTCATGTACATTTCTCTTTCAGAAGCTGAGAAATGTGTTTGTATTTGAAACACAGCAAAAAGATGGATAGATTAGCAAGGAATTTGGTCTACAGCTGATAAAAAGCCAGATTATCTGACGAGAACAAATGTAAGTAATATATTGTAGCTGGGCAGGGAAGGACATGAAATAAAGTAGGATGACGTACTAGAAAATCTGATGCTCAGATATGAAAGATGCTCTTGGCTGTGTTCTTTTTTACCTTGTTTATTTGAAGAAAGAACAAATTCTTAATGCAACTTTTTTGCACTGTACTGATGAAGGACATTATCTGGTTCTTGAATTAGGAATTTGTACCTACAAACCTGTTCAAAGAGGACTATATTAATAGCCTTAAATCACAGTGACTCCAGTTAGCCACTTGTCTTCCTTTCCTAGACCTGTCCAAATCCAGTAATACATTTCCAGTTAATATAGATATGATGCAAAGCAAAATATGTTTATCAAGGATACACATCCCATTTTCAGGGATCATGAATCCAAATTGACAACTAATCCAGAAACCAGAATTGAGCACCATCATATTTTATGCTTTGGGAATGGGGAAAAAAAAATCTTTATGAACCAGATCCATGGCAGACCTTGTTCAAAAATTTTCCAGTGGGGTTGAAAAATAAAGGTTAATTTCTAGTGGTGGAAAGGTTACAGAAGTGTGTCAATATAGTAAATATTTTTATGGGGGGGGTGTGGAAATTCAGCTTCAGGATGGTTGTATTTTTTCAACTTGTATTAGAAACTTGAATCTACATCACCATCAGTCCTTAATCCCATAGATATGGTTCTGAAGGGCTTTTTTCTGAGCTATTCAGAAAATAGAAACATTTATGAAATTTGAAAATGTCTTGAAAATGCCAAATATCTTGAAAACACAATTTCTTACTCAGCAGTAGTCCATTCCTTGTAGCTTTATGACCCAGCAGTAGCCGGGAACCGATATTTAGTCTGAATACTGTCAAATAAGTGATTTCTTCCACAGATTCTCCCATTATTTTCTTATAATAAGAAACTGGATTCCATACTGAGACATGAAATTTAACTTCCTTTATAAATTTCAATAACTAATTATGAAAATTTTTCTATGAAAACTGTATTTCCATATAGATATTCAGTTCCTCTGTGAAGAGCCTTTTACTTAGATTTGTGATTTTCAGTCATCATGATCATAGTAATTAATCTCAAAGGTAGTCTGAATCTTTCTTATTTCTCTTTCTGTGAGACTTTTGCTGCTCCAATACCATATAATCATGTAAGAATTTTGTACACAACACTCCAGACAAGGTGCATCTTTGATTTATGCCATTGCATAATACTATATACATTTTTACTAATGCATCTGCATGTGGAAGAAAGTTCTTCACTGACTTGTCTGCAATAATACGTAGACCCTTTCCTGAATTTACACAGTTAATTTAGAGATAAATTCTTCTTATAATATTTTCCTTCCAGTATATATTTCATTCTATTTATTGACACTAAATTTTCTTTGCCATCATGCTGCCCGTTCACCTTGTAAATTTAGTGTATCACAGTAACTTCTAATCTTGAATTCTTTAATTAATTTTATGTAATCTGAAAATTTCATTACATTATTATTCCTACCTTTTCCTGTTAATTAAGGAATATAACATGAGCCTAGACACAGAATCATAAGCAATTATTCTTTAAATGAGCTGCAAGATGAAAATTAATCAATTGCTCTCTGCTTCCTAATCAGATATTTATTTTGTTCAATACTGGGCCTTTTAGGCAGCAGCTACTTAGTTTCTGCAGTAATTCCTATACTGGAACTTTCCAAAGGCCTATTTAAACCATTGCATAAAGGCTGTGCTTATTACTTAAGTCTAATTAAGATGTTCAAAACAGTTATTACTACGGCATAATTTCCTTTTGTGGAAATCATGCAGGCTAGATCTGTCATGTGATTTTCCAGATATTTGTTTTTGTTCTGATTTCAATTTATTTCATCAAGTTTCTGACTGATTTTTGAATGTCTGAATAACCCTGGAGTAATTTAAAATATTCTATTTTCCCTGGCACTTTAAGACAGACAGTGACTGATTTAGTTGAAGCTGGTGGAAGTTTTGACTAAGTTCTTGTATTTATTTTGGTTATAGACATGCAAGTTATGGTAAAACAAGATCAAATGCAGACTCATCCCCCGTGCCAGGTACACACAACTGTTCATATGCATACTGTTATGCTGAAGTGAAAACCACCTCAGCTAGAGCAAAGCAGCTGGCGTTCACTAAGTTGATACTGTTTTTGCCCATCTCACCATAAATTGTCCATCTGTTCATAGCTTGAGAAGTAGTTACTCTTTTAAAATATTTAATAACTATATAAAGTGATCTTTCTCTCTCAGGTCTTCCTAACAGATATTTTATCTCTCTCTTCCAGTCTTTCTGAGTTCAGAATTTCTCTTACCCATATCAAGAGCAATTTTGATCATGTTAAGAAACTACATTTAAAGTAACAAGTATAGCGAGGAACAGAGAGGAAAATTTAGCCTTTGGATTGCCTGGAACCTCTGTGTTTAGAATGATTCACATTCAGTTACAGGAAACACCTTTCCTGCCCTTTTTTTCCTCTAGTCCAGGTTTTAATGAACAAGTTTGGAGAAGTAACTTCTTATTCAATTATCTTCACGCATTTTACTGTTAATGGGCAAGGAAGATGTTGTGGTTGAACTCCCCTGCATAACCTGACTATCACATTTGTCCTTATTTGTAAAACATAGCTGTCAGACCTACTAAGAAAAACTTAATTCACTAAATAACTCCTCAAAAAGTTTACAGTGTTTTTCTTTTTATTACCAGCAATGCCTTAAATAAGAATACACAAGCATATTGTCTAGAATCAAAGCAACACAAGTGTGCGAGTTCTGTTGCAGATTATCAGGTTTCAGATTATATGGATTATTTGACCCCCTGTAAAGTCATGTGGTAGAGACAATAAGAGAGTGGTTGTCTTCCTGAACAAGTCCCCTTTGACTGTGTATGAAGTCTGGTTCAGCCTCTCATCAACCACTAAGGAATGGGGAATACTGACCACTGGAAGAAACCTGACTTCTGCCGTCCCTGTTTGAGTCTGTGAAACATGACATCCAACACGTGCGAAGATTAACTCAAGCACTCTCCCAAAGATAGGCACAAATTTCTGTGTGAAAATATCACAAAAGGCCTTGGAGCAGGGGAAAGCTAGGCAGGGATCTGATCTCTCTGCCACATCAGAAAGTGCAAATCTCTCTCTGTTAGTCTCACTTTTCAGAGAGAGTACCCAAGAAAGTACAAAACGTTTTTGGAGAGGGAGAGTTGTTCACTGTATCTGTGCAGAAAAGAGCATAATTGAGCCATAAAAGGGCAATAAACCAGAGGGACCCTGATTCTGTGAACTGTTGAGAAACACATTGTCCCAGTCAGAGAGAATTCTGGTTTCTGATCTCAGATATTATGTGAAACAATAATATTATGCAACAAGAATTTTGTTTTATTGCATAAGCATGTATAAATAAAAAGTTATAGATATGCATTCAGAAGATTTTTCAGAGTGCAATCATAGAGATATGGGAGTCCCAGTATGTAGCAGTCCCTCCCTCCAGGAAATACCTTAAGTATCAGTAGACATTCTTCATTTACAAACCTGTTTTGACTACTGAATATGTATTTCTACATATATATGTGGGTGCTACGTATTTAGCTTGAATATTTTCCTTAAAAAAAAAAATCAAGTATCAAACCATAATGACAACACTACATAGTTTGCCATAAAACTTGTCTCATTTTTAATATATATAAACTGCTTTTTGAAATTAATTTTTTTTATCCTTCTTTTTATAAAATGGTATTAATACATATTATGCATTCTGTTCTTTTTCTCTTATTTTCTAGTTTCGATTGAAGATTTTTTACAGAGAAGTGCTGACTCATAATGGGAATTTTATACCTCCCACTACAACTCAATCTTGGTATTTATATATCTGTTATTATCTTGATGTCTGACTTTTAAAGCTCTGATATTTTCTTGAAGTATTTCTTATTGGCAATGTTCAACAATGAGATTCTGTAACAGATGGACCATTTGAACAGGCTGATATTGCAATTTTTATACACCTAATATATCTACCTTCCATTTAGGTTCTCTATTATTCAGGATTTTCTACCGCAATCCTATACCCAACTTGTGTGAATTCAATTTTCACATTTCTAAAATGTATTTATCCTAAGAAAGGGGTTACACTGTAGCCATTTCTATTGAAGCAATTTACACTGGATTTGACAGATCTCTGTAAAGTGGCAAGTGCTGATCAAACCACTGCTGTTTCTCCAGGCATTTTTTGGTTGGCTGTTCTAAACTGAGATGTCCACTGAAGGAGCTTCTTGTGTACTCTCAATTGGCTAAAAAACAAGCCAGTGCTCATAAAGGTAACCTCCTGTTTGCATTTCTTCACAGGACAATGGTCACAAAATTTCTGGAACACTTTTTCCTACAGAGGTTTTTCTCAAATTGTTTGCCTGATCTATGTGACATGTCACTTATCTAAGAAAGAGAGATTTAGTGAAGCACAGCATCTCACATGGATATTTAAGGCCACTTTTCTCATTGAGGCTACACTCTTCTGACAAAATGTCAATGTATTGTCATACATATTCAGTGTCACTGAGTTTGTTGTGTTTGCTTTTGTAAGTTTTGCATTCATGTGAATCCCAGCAGCTAAAAAATGGCTTATGAAGGTCTGTCACATGGAACAGAAAAAAACAGAAACTACTTTTAAAAACCTGCAGCCACTGAGCTGAACTGCCTTCAAAGTGAGGTTGTATAAGATTTGCTGTGTCATTAACTTCTGTAACTAGAAAATGAATGAATCCTGCTGTAGATACTAAGGTGGTGTCACTGGGTACATGTATGCAACCCAAGATCTTCCCACTCAAGTTACATTTTTCTGTTGCAGTCTTGCTCCAGGGGCCTTTGAAGGATCTACAGTCCTGCTCAGAACAGCCACTTTACAGACCTAGCTAAGATACACAAGACATAAAAAGGCAGTTGGCCTGATCATGTGTCTGACAGCACCTCATCCAAATATTTTAAGTTCTAATGGAGCCAGCTAGAGTTAAAGAGAAAAGCTCACTGCTGTGAGACAGCAGTTGCTCTCAGTGAGCTGTGCAAGGCATGAAGTACATTCACAGGTGGCATGCAAGGATATATGCAAGTCACTAGGAAAAAAGTGAAGTGAGTAGCGCTCATCTCACTTGGGAAGCTGGTAAAAGCTGTGCAGACTCGGCACTATTAGTCCCCACTAAATTACAGCATTACTCATGCAAATATCTGGCTGTTACTATAAAAAAACAGTCAGGTCTAGTTCAGAGTTAATCCAAGCCATTGTTCTTTATCAGAATAATCACAGGTGTCTCCAATGTGACCTTGTACTGAAGTGGAGTTAAACTCAGCATACTCTGCACTAAATATTCAGATTTTGATTCTTGTGTCTTGACAAGTAGGAAACTATGAGACTGTAAGATCACAGAATCTTTTACATCTCTTACAGTTTTTTAATCTATAGGTAAAAAGTTAGCCCATGTGGAAAAATTCTGTGTGATACGAAAGATCACTGGGAACATAGCTCTACTGCTATAATGTAAGGAAGATCTTGCATATGTCCTATAAACTACTATGGGAAGAAGACTTAATTTTATTGAAAAAAGAAAGAGATAGTGGAGCTAGTAACTTTGAGGTATTGAGTTTTGCTTTCAAAAACATTGAACATAAACCATTTCACGTGCAGTCAGTGAAACTCTACAATGTTTAATTAAACATGTCCTTTCTTGAAAGAAATCAGTTTTGGAACTTGAAAGGAGCTGTTATTCAGCAGCTGTTTCACTGGCTGATCAAACTCAGTTAATTAAGTCCTTTTTAAATACTTATTTTTCTGTATAGTTGGGTGGCTGTTTGGCATTTCACTGAAGCTAATTCATTAGCAGTGCAGCTAAAAAACTCATACAGACATGTATTACTTCTTTGTAATATTTGATCTTTTGTAATAAATAGTATTTTACTTTTATGATCACTTAAATCTAAATAAATCAGTTTTCAAACTGGAAATGAAACTTATGGAGAGCTGAAGACTAAAAGTAGAGAAGAAACTCAGTCAGAATCTCAATAGTCAAATACTTAAGGGTCTCATCAATGTTCAATTCTTCATTAACCTACCTATGTTTCATAGATATATTTGCAAGAACCTATCAGGAAGTCTACAGGTCTTGCTTGCCTGAAGCTCAAAAGATAAAAGCCAAATTGTATTAACCCTATAATCAATAGGCAAAAAACCCCCTGTACTTCAGTACTCCCTGTTGACTAAAGTAAACTAAAAGAAATGGTACAATAATGTGTCCGAATTTTTCTAATGTCCTTGACCTTGGACTGACAATGCAGGTTCACTTATTTTGACTACTTCAAAAATTTCAGATTATTTAATCCCTAGTTCCTTTTTTAGCACTTAAACCTTCACTTTGCTACAGAAAAATATAACTGTGAAAAGCAATAGCTGATTTCTCTTATTCTGCTATATACTACCTACATATACTGTGCGAAATAGCTACATTTAAAACTTGAAAATATTATCCTTCATACATAACTTTGTCAGATAAAATATTGCTTCATTATTTCTAGTGATCCTTAGGGAAAAACTAAAGATAGGAAGTAATATTATTCAATTATCTGAAGTAATTTTCAAAACTAACTGGAAGTTTTTCAGATTTACTACTATATTCCCACAGCTCAAATGACTGTTATTAGTTAGTAAGTTATTATATATTCTTGGCCATGTTAAATTATTTACACATTTAACCTGAGAGACTGCTTCCTAATGAGCAAGTGGTATTTAATCAATATGCAAACAGTGCCAAAGTAAGTTTTGTTTGAATTTAGTTGATATGAATAAATAAACCTGAAAGTATTTGGTTAATTATAATTACAGTTTTATCATTGCCTAAAAATGCCTAATATTTAAGAGGTCATGTACTATAAATTGTAATTGATCTGTATTTGATGGCTAGTGCTGATATTTCAATGTAAGAAGAGAGAGCAAAGCACAATCAAATAATGTGCTGTAGAAGAAAAGTAAAATGCAATCTGAAATGACAAATTTATTTAGATAGAATGAGAAAAATTTAGAAAGAAGAAAATTCCTCATAACTTTGGGGGCTGTAAAGTACTACTACTACAACTTGCTTGTGTAGTCTCATATGTATCTCTCACTTATCACTCAGGTAAAAAGAATATCCAGTAGCAAAGAATGCAAGTCGAGGATATTTATGGTCAGCTAAGTGAAGAAACTAGGAGTTCTTTTGGCAGTACTAGCACAATGGATTTATTTTCTTAACTGAATCTTATGCTAAGGCTCAGCTCGACTTCGGATTGTTACCTTTTTCCTTAGTTGTAGTTGAACCTTTAATTTCTTTTCCTTTTGAAGAGTCTGGAAAAGATAACAAACATAAAAATGGAAGAAGAACGTTAGTAATATCAGTGTACCATTGTATACCAGTGTACAATTGTATCCATCAGTACTATAAAAAACATACATGATAGCAGATCAAATAAAATGTGTGAAAGAGAAAAGTGTGAAGAATTAGAATTTTTGTTTACTTCAATAAAAGGCTCAATTTAAGATTCGAAAACTTAAATAGTTAACAAAATAATTATTAACAAAAATAATTCCCACTAAATTAGCTGGCAACGTTTCTGCAGTTCAAACCATGCACTCATTCCTGTGCAGCCTATCATGTGAATTCAGTAACAGCTGTGTTACTAATTCACTCAGAATAGACCAGCATTCCTGTTGCAATATTGGCTATACAGGTCATACAGTGGTTAAAGAACCCTACAATAAGGGTTATGATTTTATTATTTCTGAATTGTGTCAGACACTACTCTTTTCAATATGTCAGATCTATTAAGCAAGAAGAAACTAAGTTTAGTTCCTTTTCACCAAAAGCCTGTAATTCAAAATCTATCAAAACTGCACTGAGATACCAGCAGACCCTTTCATGAAGATGACTCGTCATTTCCCAACCACATAATGATAAGACATTACCCTTTTCCTTTAAGGCTGCTGGAGGCTTCAGGTCTTTTCTTTTACCAGTCTCTAGAAAGAAACATTTAACATTTATCACAAGTCAGGTTAGAGAAATAAGATGACACTTGGAAAGAAAACAAGTCAAACAATTTGATATACAGAGAGTAAAAAAGATGTGATAATTAAATGGATTTAACAGCATGGAAATAAAGAACAGGACAAAACAACGAGGTCATTAATTCACCCTTTTACACTTGGGTATGTAAAATAATAACCCATCAATATGGGTTAATTAATACCCTTCAAACACCTGGATCTGTCAGTAACCTCAGCCAGTCTCATTCTCAGTCAACCGCATTCTTGAGCCATAGCCACATGGACCAGATTTAGTCTAGTTTCCTGCAGGAATGTCCCCATTATGGGATTTAGACGATTTATTTTTGACAGACTAACATCCAAAGGTAGTATAAAAATACATTTTACTATTTACCCCAGGATGCAAATTCAAATCTCTGCATTTAAAAGAAACCCAGGTAGTTACTAGGGTCCCTACTACACAAATATTGTTAAAAACAATACCATGGATAAAATAATATAAACATGAACTAGGATGGGTTTGTTTTTTTGTCCTCGTATATTCCTATTCAAGACCTATTTCTAGCTGTTCTGATATTCAGTTCTGAATTTCTTAACTTCTTCACTCACCCTTTTCCTTTGACCCCTCTGGATTCTTGGGATTTTTTCCTTTCAGAGAATCTGTAGGGAGATAATTAAGTTTTTGAGACTTAAAAGAAAAACCAACAAATATTTAAAAATGAAGACTAAAATTGTGAACATAAATGGATGCAACCTTGACCTGTCTTTACATCCTCTCTACTGACTGCTTTATATTTTTCTAAGTGCAATAATGTTAGTAGCAAATGCAAGAATTGAAGCTACTATAGCTCACTCTGTGTGAGAAATCGGAAAGGAGAAGGGGAAAATGTAAGTAATGACACAGGATTAGAAATTCTTGGGGCCTTCTCCAAAACTTCAGGAAGACAGAAAAGATTATTCTGTTTCCTCTGAAGGGCTGAAGCATAATTTTTTGCCTTAGTCCTACAGGGAGCATGCATTCAGGGTCAGCAACCACAGTAAAAACATATATTAAGTTGTATAAACAACTAATATTTAATTTTATTTTTTAAGCAATAGCCTTTTGACCTCTTAAGTGTATGTATCAGAGAATATTAGGAGGAAACTGTTTTTTCCAAAATGAGGAAGTAATTTCATAGCCTTATGAATGTATGTGGTTTGAGTGACAGAATATCACAACTTGCAGGATGCTGAATAAACCAAACTGCAATCCATCTGACAGGATATAGCACCTAAGCATCTAGACAAAACATGTCACTTATTCCAAATAAAATTTAACCAAATCTTTAGTAAAACAGATAAAGTTAAAAGAAGACCCTTTCCAAAATAAATTCAGTTCTGATCATCCTCCTGGCTGTCATGGTACCAGGAAGTGATCCCACTTATGGCTTTAAGTGGGAGTTGAAACAGAAAAAGTTCACTTCCAGGATGGCTGAAGCCACTGGAAAAATTATACCATTCAGGGGTAGGCACTTAAATTAGGAGCCTGATCTTCACAACAGTAGGTGGACTCCTACAGGGGACTAAGAGAAAACTTCTGGTGTGAAGACTAAAATCCATTTAAGGAACCTCTATCTTGACTATATAGGAAGCCTTGAGACAACAGCTACCCAACTTGACCATTTTATTCTGTGTGACCATCTGTGATCTCAAAGATCAGCAGCCACTGTTACAGCCACAGGCACAAGCCATGGCCTTTGGCCTTGTGGGTTTGATGGCATATTCCTATGAAGTTTTTTTGTCATCCATGTAGCAGGTCTCCCTGAGATTTCCTATGATTTGTAGCTCCTAAAGCAGATTCAGCCTTTTGGACTCATATAACTTTTGGATTCAGCTGTCAATGCAGGACACTTCCTGGTGCACTGACTTCCCTGCCCTCTGAGCCAAGGTTACTGAGACCACCAGTGCTGATTCCCTTCCAGGGAGAAGGTTTTAATCTTCAGAGATTTAAACAGGGACTCATAGAATAGTTTTCAAACTTCTGCTCTTGACTGATCACTTTCTTGCTGGTCCCAGAACGGGAAAAATATAAAGTTAGTTTAAAGCCAACATTCACCTTGCTGCTTTCCTCTTACATCCAACTCCAGAGGTGAAGCTGGGTCAGATTAGTAAGATAGTATAGAAACATGCAGCAGCAGCAGTATGTCAACTCTTCAGGATAAAGATCTAGTTCTCATGCAAATAACAACAACAAATGAGTAGATGGAAATAGGAGGAAATGCCAACTGAACAGACACTGCTTTTCTGTAGGTGAGTCTCACAACATAAATTTCTAGTTCTAAAGGAAAAAAATGTGTGTTATTAGTTAAGATAAAAAATAATACAGGCAGGATGTTATTTCATTTTACTTTAAAGGAAGGACAAGCACTGCACAGCAAATACAAATCAGCACATTTGTTTCTTTAATGATGATATGCTATTATGTATCTGGCAAGAAATAAATACACACCGCTGACTTATTTCCCCTATCAATCTGTGCATAAAAATAAATAGGCACATTATTCACATATAACTGACATAAGAAAAGATGGAAAGATATCCCTAACCATGGCAAAAGCAAACAAGGGGGAAAAAGGAGCATTTGTTTGGAAAACAAATAATGGAATACAGGGTAACAGTGAATTTACATTATCTGTACAGCACAAGTGCTGTCATTTTAATTACTCAGCATACTGCAATTCTAGTGAATTTCTTAGAAAAATTCAGTGAGGAGTTATATGTTATATATCATGAGCTTTTAGTGACACTGTTACAGACTGGATGAATGAGCTTCTACTCTGATTAGTCTGATAAATTATCTACCAAAAAAACACATGGCAAATTATACCTTACAGTTTCATTGGCCTCACATTATTTGAATATGCTTATGTCAACAGAAAATCAGCTTTTATATTCATTATTGTCAGTGGGCATCTTTACTCTTCTTCACTCCAGTAAAAAGCTGAAAAGCTAGTTATAAACTCAGAAGGAGTCTTAAGATGTCCTTTATCATGACAGTGGAAAGTATATTCTTCCAGTGTTCTCCTTAATTACTGCCAATAAAATTATACTCTAAGATTGAAGACATCTTATTCATCTCATAAAATAGATAAGGTAACATTGTGAGGTTGTGTTCTATAGAATATCCTAGTAATAACTCCAAGTTCAGGGATTTATTTTTCCTGTCTCTGCTTTAAATAAAAGCACTGTGCATCAGTTTATGAAAAAAACCTGCTTTATGGTAAGATTTTTGGTCTGGGAATCATCCTTGTTCATCCAAACTTAGTCCATCCTTCAGATAGAATGAAATATGATGATGCCTCTTTTATTGGATAAGGTTAATCACCACAAGTATTTAACATCTCAACTAAAATGTTCCTTTATTTGGTTTTTGCATGAATTCACATTTGGTTTTACAAACCCCTAAGATACAGAATTACCATGTGTATGAAGTCTTGAAAACCCTTCCTTTCCTATGCAGTCTTGAAAACCCTTCCTTCAATATATTTTTACTTGCTATAAACACCCACTTTAAGAAACAGATTGTAAAACACAAAGTTGCAAAGAGTGAAAAGAAGGTCTCAATCACCTGGTCAACCCTAACAGAGGCTGACTGAGGAGGCCTGAAGAAGTGATTGAGAGAGGAAAGAG
>NW_010325230.1:32324-54050 GCF_000700745.2 Antrostomus carolinensis | reverse complement strand
GAAAGAGTGGTGTGCAAATAAGGCTTTGACTAATTTATGAGCTATAGTTTGGGCAAATATGGTGACTGAAATGAGGGATTTATAGTGCTAAATATATGCTTATGTAGCAGAGTAATCCAGAATGCAATAAGGAAAGCACATAGCCCAGAAAGGCACCAAGATTTCTAAGGATTTCTTTCACACAGCTTTGTAAGTTCTTCCTATAGAGTCTCCACTGCCATTTTACTTTGAACTCAGCTATTCAACTTGCCAATCAGTACCAGCATTTTTAGACACGGACATTGAACTGTGCAAGTTTGATACCTATTAGGGGAAGCAGCAATCACTGCAACAGCAAGTGCTCTAAGGATCTGAAGGACCAGGCTCAGCTGGGCTGGACATCAATGATGCTGCATATGCACTTACATTCAGCATCGAGCAGTAGGTTGAGCTCTTACTGTTAGCAGCAGTAATGCATTGGGCATACATGACTGTATTACATGGGGTAAAGAAGACTTTAGAGTAAAATGTTGAAATTTTTACAGAGATTTTTGCCCTTTTTTCCTCAAATGTAGGAAATCTGGCTTGCACTTGATGTTTCAAATAAATTCCAGACTGTCCCTTTCTGAAGGCTGAGTGGAGAAGGTCTGACTTCCTCTGTCACATTAGGAGGACCTGTTAATTACTGAGCACAGGATATTAAATGTAGCACTATGGGAGCACTCAGCGAAGGACATGTTACAGAACCTTGTCCAGGGCTGTCAAATCCCTTTCCATTGGTTCTAAATAAACTCTTGCCAAAGAGGAAAAACATTTTGGGTCTCCTCTGTCTTTTTTTTTTTTTTTTTTGTGTTTTTTTTTTTTTTTTTTGTGGGTTTTTTTTTTGTTTGTTTGGTTTGGTTTGGTTTTGTTTGTTTTTAAGGAGCAGGAGGCTGAGCACACCTGCTCCATGCAGAGAAGGGGCAGAGCTGTCACTCAAGGGCCTCTTCTAATTTTTCAGCACAACCCCATTAGGGAACAACAGATTATAGGCAGTCTGTGGAGAGTGCCACGGGATCCCCAGTTTGGATATATAGTCCTGCTCTAGATAACCAAGCTCATGTAAAAGGGCCATTTGTATATTAAGCGTAGAATACACATAGAAGAACAATACATGAACCACAGGATTTGTAGGTTATTATAATTTAATTTTAATTTGTGCATAAAGAAATGATGAAAGTTTGCCCAATTAAACAAGTGAGTGAATGAACACAGCTTCTGGGATTTTGTGAATATGTCTACCAGTAAGATTATTCTTACTTTTGTTTTATTTTTTTTTTCATCTTTCCATAGTGCTTGAAATAAACTCTTAATTCAGTTCATTTGAAACAGTGTATTATGACTATAATTTATAATAAATATTAATATTTCTATCTATATGGTAGATCTTTTTTTCCTGAAGAACCTAAAACCCATGTGAAATAAGACTTATCCATAAATTGCTTCTCCTTTCAAATGCAGCTATCTCCAGAAAGGAGGAAAGCAATAAGATGGGTAAAAAGTACCCAGCAAAAAAATGGATGAAAGGCAATTCAGCTGAGCTGATCATCTACTCTGAACAAATTAAAAAAGACATGGGAACTGTTTGATAAAAAATAAGGAATAAAAGAAACATTCAAACCAACTCTTATGTTGCAGGTGGTTGACTGGATGAAGCTGTGGATTTTTAACTATAGCTTTTACAGGGTCCAGAAAACACATTATCCACCCATATGCTGATAAACTTTACTTTGTTCCTACTATGTCCACAGATTTATGCAAGCATTCAGTTCAGAGTTTGTTAACTGGCTCCTATTAAACACTTTTCAGAAGAGCCAGTTCTTAAGAAAGTTCTTAACTATTACTCAGAGTGGTTTTGTGATATTTATTTAATTATTTTTGAGGCTTCTGAATGTTAATTGCCTCACCATATTCTATTTATGTCTCTTTTTCCATGTTATAAATCCTGTAGAATATTTCAGCCAATTAAATGTTGATTGGATAAAATATATATTGGGAAAGATTTACAATGTTTATTTTACATTTAATATCTTCATTCTACTTTCTGTGGTTTCTAATAAGTTTTATATTCTATTGTGTATTCTTACCTTTATCTTTTAAAGCTGATGGATTCTTTCCTTCCTTTTCTTTAGCATGTTCTGCAAAAAAAAAAAAAAAAATTATTAATCTTCAAGCTAGGGTGATAAAAGGTTAACATCTAATACCTCTGGACAATGATTCATTGAATAATTGTCAGTTTCTATCTGAGTCATGATACCAGTTAAATGTGTAGTACAAAATTCCTTTTCATCAGTTTTAGTATGCTCACAAAGTGAAACCATGGACTTTTCTTAAGTGTAAAAGAACAAAGATCATTCAAAATTTATTTCACTTTGCGGCTTGTAATAACAAATATTAACAAGTGTTCCTAAATTCTGAGTTTGGACTTTTAAGTTTTCATACAGATGCTTCAAATTACGAAGGCTCTATTTGCACTTCTAATCCACGTAACACCAATTAAGTTTTATCATAAATTTACTGAAATAGCATTATGCTCATAAATTCCTAGCTAACCTATACCATAAAAAGAAAAAGGCCAATGGATTGCAAATTATTTTTTATTAATACACATAGATCTTAGGGTTCTATACAATTTTGTCCTGCTGTGTTACCTGTATTTTTTGTAGCAGCTGGAGATTTCAGTTCTTTCTCTTTTCCAGGATCTGTAAAAGAAGTATTCACACTGATAAAGTAACAGTCAGAATCCATAACTGAGTGAAACTATAAGATTTAATCGTAGGAGGGAATTAAGCATCTAGATCATGTGAGAGACAATACGTGTGCATTGGAAGAAATAGTGAAAAACAGAGTGATTGGAAGAGTTGCATGAAATTCACCTCTTTCCATTCAGAGAGTTCAGTCCACAAAAGTTGTTTTATCTATTTAACTATGAAGCCTATGAAATTTGCAAGCTTCAATTTAATATGGGATAAGGATAGTTTTTCAACTTTCTTAACTAGAAAGGACAAAACTGACCCTTTGCTAGTTTTGACTCATCAGACTTGGATATTGCCTACTTCCCTCATCTGGGATTGTCCATTCTTGCTGAGCAAGTCCAAGGGTCTCCTTATTGAAACTATTCTTTTCTAAGAGTTAGTGCATATCAAATTGAGAGAGCAACACAATAGTGACAAATAGGAGGATGAAGAGTTCTTTTTATTCGGCCTACAGACAAGTAATGAAGAAGGCTATGCCACACCATCCTTGATAGATACTGTATAAGGTAGGGCAGTCCCTGTAAAAGGCACAAGAAATAATTTGAACCAGACAGAAAACAAGAATTCTGTTTCAGACAAAATGTGACATCATCATTCTAGGCTGATGAAATCATGGTCTCCGAAGCTTTTCCTGCCAAAACTGAAAAAAATAAAAGCAGATGATACTGTCCCAAAACAGGCTAGTCAGAAAGAATTCTTGCATATTAAATGAATGTTTTAACCATCTGACTACTGGTTACACTGGTTTATACATGTTTTTCTGAGAAATACTAATTAACAACTGTTTTCTGGAAAAAAAAATACAGTGTTCTCCATCAGATATGAAGCAAAAAATTATTTCTATTTAGAAACTTTACAGCAATTCACTGCCAGAAGATCTTAAAGAACTCTGTTAGAAGATGGTCTTAGTTTCTCTACATAGGATAAGAGGTCAAGACTTATAATAAGGAAGAGGCTGTGTTTAGCAGATAGATATGAAACTTGCAGTAGCTACAGTGGGTAGCTGCAGTGATAATTGTTTACTGCCTTAAGAATACACAATTCAAAAATTGCCATTTTTGTCATAAAAGCATGGAATGTTTCCCATAGTAATTTATCATGGTATCAATAAAGCTTCTTGTTCATGATTTAGCAGTCAGCTCTGTTTAAGACAAATTGAGTTCATGGGGAATATGAATTGAATGAATCCCAAAATAATAAAATGTTATTTATGGTAAAAGTAACCATAAAGTGGAAAAACTTAATTTACTGTTGACATTGAAACTCCTTTTCTGCCAGGGCAGATGTCAAGAGATAAATGTTTCATTATTTTTCTCCTTCAACATTGTGCTTCTAAAAAAACAATACTTCCAGATATAATTTTTAAAGGAGAAGACTTGGGAAAGGAATTTGTTGAAGAAGGTTAAAAAGTGTAATTTTATTGTAATAAAGCTGTCACTTTCCATCCTCCCATCCTCACTACATTCCAAACATCTGCTTCAGAAGCTACTCCTGCTCTCCTGCTTCTTACTTCAGGTTTTATACTCACCAGTTTATGATTCCGTCTATAATTTTCAAAGTAAGAAAATGAAAAATTTACTACAGATGTCTGTGAAGCATATATAGTGGAACTAAGTATCTCTAATAGACCTAATAAAAAGCCAATTTTTAAATATTAAGTTAATGACAGAAATCTATACTAAAAGAAATAAAACATAGTGAGAAGACTGAAAAACTTGTCCTTCTGTGCTCATGAGTTATGAAAAATTCCAAAGAGAGATACCATATTCATTGCAATGGTCTTAAAAAAAAAAGGAAAAAAGAGGAGTGTGGAAGACACAGATCTTTCTCTTTTTTTTTTGTGATTCACAATTCAAATAACGATTTTGTGATTAATACAAAAACACAAGTTACACAGCTAAATACTACAATATTATGCCTTTATCAAAATAAATCATTTATTGCACAATATAAACCCTTTACTTTGAGAAACCTGCCTGTAAGAACTTTTGTTGTGCACTACCATTATCAAGAACATAGTTACCCAGACTGTTGCAGAAGATGTTACCTCAGTGATACATTTTGAAAAAAAGGACACTAAACAACTCTGAACCGAAAGCTTAAGTCATTACTGACAAAGCTTGAAGTCTCATGTGATCCTCAAACAAGGAAACTTTGGAAAGATGCTTCAGAGATAGTTGTCATCTCCAGAAGGAATAATGGCTTTTAGGATGATGTGGCATGTGACACAGATGCTGCTGAAGAATTTAAAAAATGACACAGGACTGACCTGGAAATGGGAAATTAAAGTGTAAGTAAACACCATCCATATTCTGCAGGACTGAACTCACTGAAGTCTGTTAGACAGTCTGCCATAACTTGGCAAAATGACGACCTGTAGCACAAATCCCATGACAAGAGCCTTATGTTACTTGGTCTGTATTGATTTGAAGTGCTAAGCTCATATTGACATCAGAATACATAATTGAGAACTGTAGTGAGCCTAGCAGGTGTGGAGAGAAGAATTTTGCATGTAAAGTAACAAATATAAACTTTATAAATAAGGGTTTTGTGCTGGCATTGTACAAGTCTCTTCCTTTTGTCAAGGAAGAATGTACAGTATTGGGATGAAACTTCTTTGGCTTAAACAGACTAGAATTTCTCAACATATCCATTATTACTATTATCAGCTTTGTTGTATCAGTTCTAGTCTGTCTAATTAACCATAATCTGCAATTCTGATTAGCAGCAGGAGTTTTTATACTTTTTTTTTTTTTTTTCATTTCTAGATCTGACATTGTTTTGTAAGTTAAAGGGGAAGCAATATATAAAACTAGCTTACTTCCGTGTTTTGTCTTTGGTTTATCTGAGGAAAGAGAAGGGAAGAAAAAATGAAAAGAGAAAAGAAAAAGGAAACATTAGAATACATGTTCATATAGGAAATTATTTTTTAATACAATCAGATAATGAAAATGTATTTAAATACATGTTTTTCCTAAGTGCTTAAATATATATTGAAAGTAATTTCCACTCCATTGTTGCTTGACAGTGTATGTGAAAAAAGTTCATTGTTCCCACCTAGTACCTTGCAGATGTGCAGAAAGCACATGAAAAACCCTAGCCTCATATGACCTGCTTTAATTGATGGTAATTAACTCCTTTCTTAGTACTACTGGATATCACAAGAATAAAAATCTTTGCCTTTTCCTCATTTCTTTTAAGTATTAATTCTCAGTTGCCTTAATAACAAGCGGTAACTCCCTGGCAACTGACACTTGTTTACGGAATTTTTCAAACAAAAAGGGCAAAGAGTTATAGCAAAGCACTGCCTTTTTCTAGACAATTCTGTCAGTTCTCTGTCTTGCTCTCTTGTTAATAGTTAAAAATCTTACATGCAACTTTGCTTTACTACTAATAAAAGACCAGTGAGCTGAAATGTTGCTACAATCTTTTAGGTCATTTCTAGACTGTAGGAACTTGAGGTCAAAGCTGCAATATCATTTTTGATTGCTAAAACATTCATGTTTGAAACAATGAAGCTATGTCCTGATTGCTAAACAAATAAAGCAGCCAACACTTCAGATTTTCCTGCAAGTCTCCTTCTATTTAGTGTTTTTCTTAAATTGCAAATCCTAATTTTGACCAGGTCTGAATCTCTCTACTTTTTGACATGTATCCTGACGTACAATAGATAGAAGAGCCAACATTTCTCAGTCTAAAAGGCTCAAAAATCCCTTTCAGCTTAAAAACTGTTTCCTGGTGCATTCATACTTTCCTGATTAAGAGAGAGATTCCTCACTTTTCCTCAGATCTTCCAAATACCTGTAATCAGTGAATTAGGTACAGTTTTCTCTTCACTCAAATGATAACTCATAGCTGCTTCCATCACCTTATATTTTACTCTTCCATGAGAAATATAAGCACACGTGAATATTCAAAAAACTTCCTGAAAGTGTTTTTGGCTCATTTGCCTTTGAGTGATCAACATGTTGGCAGTACCTCCATAGATATAGGGTACAGAAATGAGAAGCAGAGGCAATTGCTGTCTGAAAGTGTTTACGTTCACTTCTGTGCAGCAGAGGAACTGAGCCGCTACCAGCACTTGGAAGTAGCTGCAGAAATAGTTGTGATAGACATTACATGTTGCTCTGATTCCTTTGACTTGCAGAAACTAGATGGCTGCTGGCATAGGGACACAGTGCTGCTGGTGCTGACTGCTGTCGTGGGAAACAGTTTGTTCCCTCTTTGAGCTCCCCGGGTATCACAGTTGACGGTTTAGAAATCCCTGCTCAATGCCAATCATATGAAACTATGGTTTGCACTGCTCAGTCTATGCTCTTTATGGCACAATTAAATTATTTTGCAGATGAAGACCCATTTAATGGTGGAACATTGTAGAAGGGACAAATCTTACAGGAAACACCACCTCATTGCTGTATGAGATAGCCAAACAGAGGGGAAGCAGTGCAGATGGCTGGGGAAGCACTTGTATGGCAATGGGAAATCGTGTGAAGATACTCAGACGAACAATGACTGAAATCTAGGCCAAGGCCCACCTAATTATAACATTTTCCATGACAACTAACAAGCAGCTGACAGCTGCTGCAGGGTGCCTGCTCTGACTTGAGTAATGCTGGGTAAGGCTGAAGCTGAGAAACTGGAGAAAAGAAAGGGAGAATAGCTCAACTGACCAAAGCTACATTAATACATATGTCTTATACTTTATTCTAAAAGTTACTGGCAAGTTTAGAAAAACTCCAGCATGGCGAGACTGAAAATGCCAAATTATCATCAGGGCTCTAATTGCCAATTTGAGAATGAGTAAATACCAAGATCACCTTAGTAGACAGTAACAAAACACAATAGATTAGGACGTGTATTCTTTAAAGGAAGTCAGGGCTGATAAGATTTGGGTCTTCATGCCAGTGTGTTGCTACTTTGCTCCTTACTATACTAACCTAAAAAAAGTATGGATTACCTTTAACAAGTGTACAAGAAGCAGGTATGCAAGATATAATGCTGAAAGTAACAATAATAATAAATGTAAGTGTATATAATGGGAAAAGGCACATCTTTCTGTAGATGTTTCAGGGCTCTAATCCTTTTATTTTTATGTTCACCATCATTACTCAGTGGCTTGAGTTTTGTTTTAGCCTGAGTGTAGACTGTCCTTTGGTGTTCCTGCTCTGGTTGGCTTGGGAAACTGTATGTAGATCTACTATGTGCCCCTTTACCTCTTTCAACTCATTCTCTAAGACTGAATAGTGAAGTCTGATACCTGCCCAGGCTCAAGGGGCAGGAAGCCTCTTGTAAGATCTGTGGGATACAAAGTACCAGCACAGGATCTTTAAGCTGAAGTGGGCAGCCTGTTCACCTGAAGTTTTTGTAAGTGTTGCAGTTTTGTAGAAGAGGGACAAAGCCAATTTCCTGGTGGAAATTCCCTGTTGCTCTGATAAACACAGTAGACCCCTGGCAAATACTAGCAGAGCAATGGATTTAAAGGTTGCTGTCATCCAGCTGTCTGAGGTTTTTGTTTCTGTGCCATTGTCTTTTAAGAGAGATAATGCCAACATGCTCTGTGCTCTTTTTACCTTGTTCTGCTGTCTTCCTTGCTTTTTCTTCCTTCTTTTCATGTACTGCTGAAAACCAAAGATAAGGTTTTAGTAAGGTTTCTAGTCAGAAGTGTTGCTCCAACAGACAAAGCTTTTCTTAAATGCTTACAGATTACTTTGAGGCAAATGATTTCAAAGATTTGCAACCATGAGATCCCTTTTTCCCCACAGTATATGACTACACAATAAGTATTTTTTTAATCTATCTCAAAAAAGCAAAGAGGAAAAGTAAACAGGGAACTTCTTTTTTCTTTCAGAAAATAAATAGCAGCACTTTCTTCTTGATCTCAGTTGGAACAGAGGGTAAACTGCAGTGCATACCATATAATGGAGGAGAGAACAAAGCAGGTAGGTCTCCGCTTTGCCCAGCCATGTGAGCGTTCCACACGAGTGTGGTTTTCAGTTTGCACCAGCAGAAATCTCCACTCTGCATACCTGACACAGAAAAAATATTTCCAAACATTCTTAATTCTAAGTGTGTAGTTAGTTTCACTCAGGATACTGGGCTGCAGTCAGACTGTATGTTACAGACACCTAACTTGGTCTTTGTGAATACTGCAATTTCTGCATGCAAGAGAGAAGAATGAATCAAACTACTTGTGCAGCAGGGCTGTGAGACCTTTTCTGATGCCAGGGGAAGCAGTTGTACCAGCCCAGGTCAGGTTGTCTGGACATATCCAACTGATTATTCATAAGCTTTATCTTGCACCATTCCCAAATTGATTTGCACAGCTTGAGAGATAAAAGACAGAGATTATTTGCTCATGGCTCCACATTAAGGATTAAATGATCTGAGAGGGGGAGGTGCAGGAAAGAATCCCCTCAGACTTTGCTTTCTTAGGAAACTTACATAAATATGGGTGTCTTCTATAGTTTCGGATAATTTACATGGCAGGTTTGGCAATGTGCAAGATTTCCGGTAGATTACTGAATGTATTCAGGACAAATATATTTTCTCATAAAATTTAATTATTCAGGCTTAAGTCTTGCAAATATGTAAATATACTTGTTTAGCTATAAATGACACTGCCAACACCTCACTTTTGTAAAACCAAACTTTGGTAGTGGTAATTTATAACCATTATGCTGAATGAGAAGCGTTGCTTTAATTTAAAAAGGTATCTGCTTACAGTATTTGAGAGGAATGTAGCATTAAGAAAAAACTTCACTGTCATTACCTTGTTTAAAAGTAGTGCAAAGAATAAACAACAGCATAAATGGCAAGATATAAAGTGGATGGTGAAAATTAATATACGTTATATGACTGATAAATATAGAAATATCTTTGCAGCTACAGAGTTATCAGCACATAACATCCCCTCAGCTTGTTATTTCAACCTGTCAAGCACATAAATATTTTCAACACGACACTTTATTACAGCAGATCACAGTTGTAAAATAAGAGCTTGGCTTTTAGAGCCAAGATAAATACTGAGAGTCATGTTCTGTTATCATTACTTAGGCAGAGAAATTCAGGGAATTCAAAGGAAGCTCCTCCAGATGTCCTCACTGCTCTTGGAGGGACGTCCTGGTGGTCCCGCTGGGGTCAGACTTGCAGCCCAGGCAGGAGGAAAGCCTTTTGAAACTGCTGGGCATGATGGTCCAAGCAGGCCAGCTCAGTTAGTAAACTATGGCCTGTCTGCAGTGTCCGCAAGAGGGCTGGAGGCCAAAGGAAGGATCTTGTTCTCCCAGTAGGAAACCTTTCCTGAGTTTCAGTGAATTGTCAGATATGGACAGATGAACAGCAGCTCACGTTGAGTGGAATAGACCAACTTACACACATCAATCACTCCCTTGCACTTGCTCCTGTTTATCTCAGGATGCTGTGGGGTGTGCAGATGTTTCTGAGCAAGCTCCATGAAAACAGTGAAACATTGCACCTCTGTACCTCAGGTAACTTTTTTATTGAAAATAATCTCCAGTGTGCCTGAAATTGAAGTCTAGGCTGAAAGGATGACTGACTGGATCCACAGAAAAAAATGTGTGTACTCCGTTTCTATCCAAGTACCTAACTTTGTATTGGTGCTACTGGATACAGAGAAAGTGAAAGAGGAGCAAAGTCTCTTAATATTTATTTTAGATCTCTGTTATTAACATCTGTGTTACTTAGGCCCAGATCAGCAGGGCTACTTAAATCAGCCATAAAGTAGACACTTATATGCCTAGATGAATGTGAGCATTGAGACCTGCCACTGAGCAAATTGATATCACAGTTCTTCTAAAAACCTTGCTGAAGTGGTCAACATCTTGAAGAATAAGCTTATTTTAATATGGAAAAAAAAAAAAAAAAAGACATGAAAAGGGGCACAAGAAAAATTCCCATATGCATTCTAAGATGTATTTTTAGCATCTAAAGCTGCAAAAGCTACAATGTTAAGAGTAAAATGAATTGAGTAAAATGAATTATTGAGAACTGTTATTATCTCCAAAGCATGTTTATCCTGTTTAGCTAAAACTAAAGCAGTTTTTGTTTGTTCAATTTTTGAAAACCAGAATACTGATGGAATAAAAAACTATTTTCTGGATACTGAACTGCAAGCTAGAAGAGCAATACAGCTTCTGAGAAGATCAGCTATTTAGAGTCACTAAATTCATGTAGCGGTGGTAGACCATGAGTGCAGTTAAGATGAAGGAACCAGCCATTCCTGAGAAGTGTTGAGACCTTTATTTAAAAATAACAACTGATACTATTAATAGTATTCTGGCTAACAGTGTGTTCAGTAACGCTACAATGCTTCTGTGAGTGAGTGTTTGTAAAGAAGAACTTGCTGAGACAGATCAGAGTTTTAGTAACTTTTGCGATCTGACAAGAAGCACCATCTGAACATGGCAGAGTAGTATCTGGAAGGACAAACAGGACACTGCATTATTCTCTTTGCTTTTTGAGAAGGGAGGTATGAGTACTTTGATAATGCTGAGAGGTCTTTTATCATCAAGGTAATAAGTGTCACTTTAACAAACTGTATAAATAGAAAGCCTGCACGCATAGTGCCAGTGTTTGGAATAAGACTCCAAATAACGTTCTGGTGGTTTTTCTTTTTTTTGTGTGTGTGGTGTTTTTGTTTTGTTTTGTTTTGTTTTGTTTTGTTTTGTTTTGTTTTGTTTTGTTTTGTTTTGTTTTGTTTGTTTCCTAATAGAACAGGGACAAATTTTCTGATTAGCTCAAGATTTTCAAAATTTCATCCCTTCCACTGAACATTTTCAAAATTCTTGACACTTCTGAGTGGTACTCTGAAATATGATCTCTTTGTGTGGTCCCATCACAGGTGTTGCTGATTTGAAAAGCTGATCCTTTAGACATGTGACTTAAATAACACGGATGTGTTATGATGTATTATAATTTTGTCCTCAGCAGAAGAACATCAAATGTTAAAAAAAATTTTAAAAATCATCAGAAAATCAAAGCAAACCCACCAGAAAACCCTGCATGAAATAATATGAAATAAAATGAATGCACATAAATGTAAAAGTAGAAATTTGTCAGGAATCAATATTTTCAGTAAATTATAGTTAAAAAAATAAATGAAGTAAATGAAGTCTGGAGTCTCATTTATATTTTGTCATTTCTCAGCAAAATTCTTGACAACTTGGCATAATGTAGATCAAATGGATGATTTCTATAATTGTTTTTCCGATTCCACCATAAGCTCTTTGGAATCAAATGAGAGAGAGCTTAGCAGACACTGTTTTGTGCTGAAAGTAGCCAGGAGAGCAATTCATCAGTCAAATATTTCTGCAGATGCAGTTGTAGTTGTAGGCTACAATCAAATTTGTCAGAATATTTTTATCCCAAAAGGGTCAGGTTGCATAACTAGCATCCACATCAGAAATATGCATTCCAAAATGTCACTGATTTTAAAGCTATTTTGAGATGTTTGCTTGGTGTGAAGGAAAGCTAAAAGAAATCACTCTGACTGGAGACAACAAACACTTCACTCACTGAACCCTGAGGTCAGAGGCAGGAGCTCCTCATCAAGTACAAGTTAGTGGGAATGGCCCAAATCTCCTTCTATGCCAGCAGATTAATTTTTTTAATTACCAAAGAAGAGAATCTAATCAAAAACCTCACTTGTTTTCAGAACAAGACTGTTTGCCTTGCATAAATATGCTTAAATTTTTTTAAATTTGCCAGCAGCTACTGAATATTGTAAACCACATTGCACCCAGAGAGCTGCTCAGCCTAAATGGATTAATGGAAGAAAAATGGGAAATAAGTAAATAAAGAGCAGCAATAAAGAACAAGCAAATACAGATTGAAAAGCAATGGGTTTTTTGAGATTTAGTGAAAGATATAGCTATTAAAGACTTCTAGAATTTGTCTATCATAGTAAAAAAAATATATATTTAGAAGAAAATAAAAGCTTTGTTTTGTGATTCTTACTAAGAGGCAAAAGGAACAACTGTAACATTTTAATATAAATATAATTTTCCCCATGGAGTACAGTCTATGTTTGTGTTTCAAAATTAGTAACAAAAAGTAAATTTAGATCACTAGTTAACATATAATTTTTCAGAAACTAACAATTACTCCAGAGATAACATCAGCTCTTTCTGTTTAGTGGGGATTGATGACTGATTAAAACAAAATGGTTATTTATTTAAATACTGGAGAATAATTTCAGGTTCAACATTAGGCTGGTCCTACAGTAAAACCAACATGGCTGAGACCAACATTTTCAGCTGTGGGACTGCTCTTTTGACAACAGAAACAGCAGAATCTTTCTTGTTTTATATAATATAAGCCTACAATTTCTATTAATCCTTATTGAACTGTGAAATTCCTGTAAATTTTTTCAAGTGCCCTTAATTCAGTAACTCATAAGGAAGGGTTCGCTTCCATCCTGCAAAATGCTGGATGAAGACCTAGTACATGCACAAATGTTTGCTTCTAATCTAAATAAATATGAAATATGTTATTCACTAGAAAGGTTTGAGGTTACTCACAGCAATAAAGCATAGAGGTAAAAGCTCTGGTTTTTTTTTTTTTTTTTTTCAAAACCTTGCTAATTCTGTTTGTAAACTTTATAAGTGACCTAAATAAAATAACTTTAAATAAAAGGGTAAATATTATCAGTGGGGATAGTAACTTCAAAAAGTATATGACAACATTTCCCCATAGTGGCCAAAAAAACTTCAAGTTTGCAGAAACAGACTTAATTCTGCAAGAAACAACTGCCTTCACTTCTTTTCAGACACTGATGGGTACATGCTTGCCAGAAATGAGTTCACAGATGTTGAAATGTTGACTTCATATGCCTAATATAACATTACAGAAGAAATAATAATGTATCAAAAAGATTTGCTTAGAGTCTTCAAGCAATAGAGGAAAGCTTTATTCAATAACCACTAGCAGCAAGACTACCTTTATTTTCAGATTTAGCTGTCTAGAATTTGCTAAAAATGCAAAAACTTACTCATACTTTTTTCCCCCTTTAGTTTCTGTGTTTTGTCTGGTGGGAGTATAAAGAGAACAAATGCCTAAATTACTCTGGTTTCTGCTTTGCTCAATACAATTAGCTGCAGAGCAATGACAACATTATGAATTTAGCCCATGAATCAGGGAATTTAAAAACATCCATTAAAGGGAATAATGCATCCGCTTTGTTTTCCTTACATTAGTCTTCACAGCTGCGATTCTGCAACCCTTTCTGATGCTCCAGAAAAGCGCTCTACTCTCTTGCAATTCAGCCTGACTACTAGTGTCAGTATTTACTGGTTAATGTGAATGAGGCTTCAGAGATGGACTCTAAAGTAAAATAAGATGTTTGAATGATAGCAGGTTATTAAAAACTGGAAATCCTCATTTCCTTGCCTTTGGGTTTTGGTGGACAGCTCAGAGACCACAATCCACAAGTCTGAGCAGTTGGTACATGCAGTCCCATTTGTTTGAAATGGAATGTTTATGAAGTAAGGTGGTTAATAAACATGGCCTGACAGTGAAGTGCAGAGTGAAGTTGTAACTTGCTATTCTATTTTCCATTTGTGTCTAGGATACACCTGACATCTGTAGTGCTCCTCAATACAATTTGGAGCTAGTATCTTGCCTTATATATATGTAAAAAGACACACATTTGCATGAACAATTATTTGCTCATCTCGAACTTAAGCCCTTGAGGTTTCTCAACAGTCCCAGTTCCCTGTGCCTTCAGGAAATGAGCAAACTTGGGACTAGGCACTGATGCTCCCACACCTCCCATCTTCTCCGATTGGCTGTTCTTGTATGAAAGTAAGGCAAAAAGTCTTTCACTGAACCTCCCTATAAAACTTCCTGGGAAGAAAACAACTGTTGAGACACCGGATTTGTGCTGCAGCTGGGCTGACAAAGAGAGAAATATTACTCTTTGTGTCATGTGTCTGTAGAAGATTGCTTACTTTTCCTTTCTACCTTTCACAAAAACCTCATGTTTTGAGTTAGGGTTAAAAACTGCATTTGATATACTTGGAGAATTACAGTTTGTTAGTCTATGAACAACCTGGGGAAAAGACATCTGATTTCTAGAGGTGCTGTGAGGTGCTGCAAGGGCAGAGCCTGTGTATTTTAAAAGGTCCACTTTGTTTTACACCTTTCAGCAGTCTTGTCACAAGAAGATTTTTCACTAACGGTAGAGTTAATAACAGCATTCTTCCATTTCAATTTTAAAAACAAATAAAGTTACCCACCTTTTGACTTCAGAGTTTCTGCAGATGCTGTAAAATAAAGGAAAACATTCCAGGAAACAAATTTTGAAAATGCATAAGGAAATTGATATTAATTCTAATACCTGTTCCCTTGGTCAATATTCTACCTATCTAGGCAGAGCAGGCATTCATTTTTTTATGCAGAGAAACACTGACACACACATGCTTATTGCTTGTTTGGATAGTCTCATGGCAGATGGACAATTAATCTGCAGATTAAAAGCAATGGAAAACAAGGTCAATAGGTAAATCAATAGGTCAATAGGAGCTTCAACAGCTCCACTGTTTTCAAGTAATGAGGATGAGAGAAGGAGTAAAAACAGGTTTCAGAATAGGAATATACAGATGGAGTGTCCTTTTAACAATTTCTGTAATTTGGAAAAGTTAAGGAATTTTTTTTTTTTTAGTTTATTGAAAATTCAAACTACAGAACTCTTCTGGTATTGATATAGGGGAAGATCCACTTTCAAAATTCATCCTTGAATGTATATTTTTTCAGTTTAATTTGTTTATTATTCTTCATAATTGCATTAACTAAACCCAGATTAATTGAACTACCAATTTCTTCACTATTCATACCTTCATTCTGAAGGACTGAGACAGATTTTTATGCTATAGAAAAGGACAGATTCATTTTTCTATAAATTGACTGTCTACTGTAGGTATTTTTTGCTCAGAATTTATAGCCAAGAAAATAGTCATCTGATGAATGAGTCATAAAGCTCTGGCTGTAAAAGAAATTGAAAATCTTTACACTCTCCCAAATTTGGATAAACTAGAGAAGTAGATTCCAGTCTGGAATAAGAGGAACACCTAGCTGCAACAATAAAATGCATGGGCATGGGTGCTTGGAATAAAACCAAAATAAAGCAACCTGCATTTTTCCTCCCCTCCACACTCTGAAGCTCCTATTTTGTGTTTTGTTCTCCACCCATTTACTGTAACCTCCAAGTAGGCTTCCTTACTCCTTGAAAATATAAACCTTTTAAAAGCTGAAATAAAAATTTTTCATCCTCGTTGTTCTTCGTAGCAACAGTTGGTCAGATCTCAGTTCCAGAATACCAAATGGCTATATTTCTGTTCCATAAGTCATTCATTTGCTCAAGTAACTTTGATTAAACCAGCAAATCTTTATCGCTGGCTTCACTTTTATTGTCCCTTTACCTAATCCTGTCTCAACTTAAAATCTAACCAGATAAATGAGACTCCAAAACTTACTGTCTTTCAGAGGTCTTACCATGTACTTTTACTTCTTTCTTTGCTGTTTTGGCTGTAAAAACAAATGAACAAACAAAAATCAAATATTGACTTCTGGCATGAATTAATTTAAAACATTAGGACAATTGAAAATTAAGATAAAAAGGGGAGAATATTCACCAGTTTGCATAATTTTTTCTTTCTTGTGTGGTTCTGAAAAGGAAAAAAAATCAAGTACAATTTTCCTGTAATTTTTTTTTTTTTTAGTTGCCTTGGACAATCATTTTAATGTTACTAGCAGCAGTTGGATGTGGCACATTCTTTTGGACCCCTTCAGGTGACCCCTTCCCTATTTTCCTGCATGACAAAATAAAGCCTTTATAGTTGTCATCAGTCTCTTTAGTGGTTATTCGCACTGTGCAAACAGGGTCAGATTAGCTGTTAATAATGGACACCAAAGGATTTTACTCTTATAATAAGGTGCTAAAAGAAAACTCTAACAATAATGCAGGTTAAAACACCTGCAGTTTTACTTCAGGGTTATCTAAATGGAGGCCTGTGAACCAGCTGTATATGCCTCAGGACATCTGTGATATAGTCCTTGTCTTTCTTCCAAGATACTGGAAAATAAGCATAGCATCTGGTCCAGCTGCTTCTCTGCAGCCACAGGAGAAGAGGAGAGGGTCCTGGCCTCTTTTACCCGAATGCATGGTGTGGAGGGGAGCAACCATGGCTCACAGAAGCTAATCACCAAAACAGGATCTGGAACATGAAGATGAGAATCTTCATCTGCCTAAACCTTGTACCCTCTGGCAAACTCTGCATGGGATCTACAAATTTTTAAGGGTAGTTTCTGTAACAGCTCTTTCCATCTTGCCAGGATGTGCTCCAAAACCCCCTCAGAGGAGGAGCAGGTGGCCTGCCAGAGGAAGGAGGGAGAACCTGAATGTTTCTCTCAGAAACTGAGCATGATCTACTAGCTAGGGCTGATGTTCACATTAGCAAAAAAATATATAAGCTTTTGCTGTCTGCTGATGGTATCTGCAGATGTTTTTAAACAAAATATGTAAAGGTTCTGGCATGCAGATTGGGATCTACTCAGGCACGTTACCTAAAATCAAGAGTATCTGAGCTGACTGATTACAAGATAAAGGCAGTTTCTATTAAATACATATATTTGCCCATGCCCATCACTTACTGATATCTGATAATCATATTTTCTCCATATTTATTATAGGATACATTTGTATTAATGCTGTGGAATTCAGTTGAGGAATATTAATATTTAAACAGTGTCCACTCTAGAATCAACATATAAAGTTCTGTGTTCAAAGTGATTCTGAATGTTGTGCCCTCAATAAAAGCAAGCTTATCCTTAAATTTGAGCTATCTTTGAATTGAATAAGCAAAAAAAAGGAACAAGAACTGCCAATAGAAAATTAAATATGTTGATCAGTAATGTTAATGAGTAGTATTCACATTAAATATTAATCCATAATCAATACTAATACCAAATGCACAGTGGACATCTAAAAGAGGTATACTCCACAGAGAGCTATAAAAATGATTTATATTAGAAAAGGAAGGCTGATCTGAAAAATGAAAAAAAAAAAAACCACCCCACAATTGCTAAGTTTTAAACAATCATTGCTCCATACTCCCACTCCCAGTAAGTTTGTACTGAACAACGTATGTAGCTCTAGCTGAAAGAAAATATTAATTTTTGTCTGAGTTTTTAAGCCTATTTTAAAGCCAAATGTAGTTTCTAAATTAAAGTTTTACCCTGAGTTCTTAAAAAAATAAAAGGTTTTTTTGTTTTTATCAAAAATATTGATGGAATTTCATAAGCAATATAAGTAATTTCTACCAAAATGCATCACAAGTTGACTGAAATCAGGGACCCAGCTTTAATATGGTTATATATAAGGCATATTTTAATGTATTTATTATACAACTCATATATATTTAAAATATCATAGGTGCTTTATAGACACATTGTGTATGAGACATGAGATTCAGTGGAAACGGTCATTAAAAAAGTTGATATGGACAAAACAATGAGCCACAAATGTGATTTTCCCAGTAGTATAGAAAAGTGATGGAGGTAGAGAGTGAGTTGGCATTAAATAGTGTATTGTCTGAATAAATTTTCTTGATGGCATCCTGCTTTGGGTGGCAATCCTAGTATAGGTCAAGGAGGTGAAACGCAGCAAAAAGTGAGAGGACAGAAGTTTGGGACTCAGTAGTTTGGGTGACTTGATGAGCTTAATCATAACAACAGCTGCAGCTTTGGTTTTGTGTAGCCCAAGTGCTCTTCAGAGTACCCAATTTCATATAGATATTTTAGGAGTCATTCTGTGAAATGAGAATTTTGATTGGTTTTGTGAGGTTTTCTGTTTCGCTATTGCTCAGGACTGCTTCCTGAAAACTGAAGGAAATGTAATTATGACTTTAGTGGTTCTGAGGCAATTATTCTTCCCTCTCGTTTTAAGATCTGTCAGCTCTCATGAGATCAGGGAACAGTATGACATTAACAACACTCAGCAAGTGTTTTTGCAAATTATAAAATTTTCCATTTCTTTGGCTTTATGTCCTGTTTTTCAAAACTGCAAACATTAAAGAAGTTTTATAGAGCTTCTTTTATAATAGTTTTACTTCCATAAGCATATGAAATAATATCCTTTCCCATGGTGAAAAGGAAAAAAAAAAAACAAACTAGAATTTGTAGAATTTGACACCTTGTTTCTGGTGAAGTCCTTTCCCATGGTGAAAAGGAAAAAAAAAAACCAAACTAGAATTTGACACCTTGTTTCTGGTGAAATCTGACATGATATGAAATTTTAGGTGGTTCCTGGCCTGATATTTTAATGGAATGAACTGAAACCTTTTATTACATGAGCCATAAACTTCAGGAAAATTCAGACATAGATCTTTTCTTTTTGCTACAGGTTATCACTGCTTAATCTCAATGTCTTTTTTTTTTTCTTTCTTCTCTTTTCTTTTGTTACTAATGAATAGTTAATATGACACATGAAAGAATATTGCCAGCTGCAGACACATTAGGCATTTGCCATGACATTTGTAATTCTTTTATCTTTAACCATTTTTGTATGTATATGAGACTATACAACATTATTTTATCCAGGAAACTTTTGCTGGTAATATGCTATTGGAACTGAGATTTGATTTAGTTTGACATTTTACCATCTTTATAAGCTCTGGTGCTTTGAAGAAATGTCTTTTCTTTTTTATGAATATTAGCAAAGTTATATACAGCATGCCCATAAAACCATAAAAATGTATTTTTTTGTTTCATTACTAGTGACATACTCCTAGACAGCCCTGGAGCAGATGGGAAAGAGAGGAGAATGTGAACGTGCCTCTGCTGCTCTTCCCTAAGTCACTCTCTTCCCTAAAGGGCAAACGGTGCTGAAAAGCATCCAGGCTGGCTCATTTGCTGTGGTGCACTTTAATCTTTATTACCAGGATGGATAGTCACGAAGTGTGACCCTCTGCCATTTGCCAGGAGAGAACAATTGATATCCCGTCCTAATTTGTATAGCTATGTGTGCACATACGTGTGTGCGCGTGCATGTGTGTTATCTCCTAATTCAGATAAAGCATTTGTGTCCAAGAAGTGTTCAGGAAAAAAAAAAAAGTATATGGAATCACACAGATTGAGAAAAAGTTTTGATAAATGGCATTTCAAGTGGATTTGCTGTTCTGTGGAATGTACCACATGTTAAATAGCCAACACCATTCTGTTTGCAATCAGTAGTTGCATAAAAATGGCATTTCCTGTACTGTTGTTTAATTTTTGCCACAGGTATTTCAATGAATCTAGTTTTATATTCATTAAAGCCTACTGTTTTCATATTCCATGCAGTGTCTTGAATACTTAAATCCTCAGAGAGTAGAAAGTTATCCTGGTCTTACGGTCTTGTAATCTTGGTTTTATAGGCTATATGGCTGTCATTTCCCTTCTCAGACCTTCATATCATGTTGGTTAATTAAAACCAAATGAGACAGGGTGGTAAAGCTCTCCAGGATATCCTTTCATTAAGAATATTGTGAGCATAAGCAGCTAGATACAGAAAAGGTCCCTTTAGTCCCTTCTGTTGAAGGGAAAGGTTGCAATATGAGCTCAGCCACATTATTAGACCTGAGATAATCCACATGAGAAAGTTTTGCATCAAACTAGATTTTTCCAGTTCTCCTGCTCCCAAGAAATACTTGTTCTGTTGTATTTGACTGTTCTTCTACTTACAGAATCAATGTAGAAAAACTCACTGCCACCATAGGCTTTGATTTATAAGGATAATGGACCGGACAAATATATTTCTTTCTGGAATAAGAACAAACCAAGGAAACCCCTTACTTGGTGAGATCAGGCCACACATATACCTACTGCTCTGTAAAGGAACACCTTTTGAGGGGAGTAACAAACAGTAAAAGGAAAGCAGGAGACAGTTCTCTGTATCAGTATCTTTGTATTAGAAATCTGTTACTATGTTGGGAAACATTTGGGAAAAACACCGTGTAAAGAAAAGAAAGAAAAGACCTGGATGAAATGCAAATACTTTCAGTCAAATCTTTTGGATCCAAAAGCAATGACGTCAAAACTGAGGATGGAAGTCTCACTGAGAAATGTCTCAGAATCCTTGAATAAAATAGAAGCTGCCAAAAGGATTTAAAGACTTTTCTGCAGAGGATTTTGCTTTTCTTCAAGCTTCGATACTGGAGGATTAACCTTGCTGATTTTGCATAACAAAATAAATAAATAAATATTTGGGACACAGGAGATAGAGATGCTGCTTCATATCCAAACTTTTGCTTTCACTAATTGCCTTAGCCTCATTTTAATACAGCTCACTTCTTGTTTAATACAGCTCATGCGTCATTGTGAACTCCACTGAAACTCAGAGAGGAAGTAGTAGGATAGACACCATTAAATTGGCTAAGGTCCCTAACTTTGGGTGACTGTGGTCACTCCTCAGTAAAGCCAAGCTAGACACTCGTATTTTCAAAATCCTCCAACGTCACCATATATCAGTTTTGCTATTAAAGTAATTATGAGGAAGAGGCCGAACTGATCATACCTTGGTAAACCCTTCTTTATGATTTAAAGGAGTCAACAGGCTTTGCCTTTTCCACAGAAGGTGTACACAACAACAACAACAACAAACTATTCTTGAAGTTAGAATAATGGTAACAGTACATGATCTTCCATGTTACATGGACATAGAATCAAAGAATATTAGAATGTTGTGAGTTGGAAGGAACCCACAAGGATTATCGAGTCCAACTCTTGCCCTAGCATAGGACAATCCCAAGATTCAGACCATGTGTCTGAGGATGTCGTCCAAATGCTTATTGAATGTTGTCAGGCTTGGTGCCATGACTGCCTCCCTGAGGAGCCTGTTCCAGTGCTCCACCACCCTCTGCATGAAGAACCTTTTCCTAATGTCCAACTTAAACTTGCCCTG